>NC_061100.1:125768900-125843900 GCF_015104395.2 Macrobrachium nipponense | reverse complement strand
TGGACACATGAATATCATACATAGTAAATCTGGATGTATATGAAGATAATCAGTGTTCTGATTCACTTCGCGAGAGAACACAACCCAAGATGACCTTACCAACGAGAGTCGTGAGAGAGGCCGAGTAGAGCAGTGCCCCGGACATCGTCCAAGTCGGGGCACGGGAGGCGTAGCCCGCCCTGGCAGCGTCGAGCACGGCGGTCTCCAGTCGGCCCATGTACGTCTCGATTTTCGTCCGCCACACCACGTCGTAAGGAAGAACCTGCAATAAAATGCAAAAGGAAATCATCATTGAATTTTTAAAAAAAGCAAGTTGAAGCCAGATACCAAAAATAGCTCCTCTGCCACCTACAGAGGAATTGAATCACCCTTCTTAAGATTATGATCTAAACAAAATGATTTTTGCATTTATATCTTAAAATTTGCCAAAGGAAAAACTTCTCCAGATTTTTGGATCAGCTTTACAGATATCTTCTTGACTGACAGACCAACTCCGCTGAAGGGGATGACGAAACTATTTGCATTCACATATCTATTATCAAAATGTTAATGCTAAAACTACAGAGCGAGTATTTCTAACAAAGGTTATGGCAATAACAACGATTACCATAACAATACGAACAGAAGTGGTGGTAACACAGCAAAGGCATCACTAAGCAGAGCATCGGCATTAACTGCCACAACCAAAATGGTAACAGGAGTAGTAAATCCCTCCGCAATGTTAAAAATCTATTTATGTCAAATATACGCTTCATGAGTCTAATTTTTTTGCTGTTTGTGTAAGCTAAAAATAGAGAACCTTGAAAGCCATACCTTCTGCAGTCGCAGGGATACATCTAGCTTATCTATTCGTACACATGTAACAAACATAACATACTTAATTTTAAACACATACACACACACACACACACACACACACATATATATATATATATATATATATATGGGAGGAGAGAGGAGAGAGAGAGAGAGAGAGAGAGAGAGAGAGAGAGAGAGAGGATCCTCTTATATACTTCACCCACGGGACCATTGTGGAATTGCAAGATATATATATATATATATATATATATATATATATATATATATATATATATATATATATATATATATATATATATATATATATATATATATATATATATATATATATATATATATATATATATATATATAGAGAGAGAGAGAGAGAGAGAGAGAGAGAGAGAGAGAGAGAGAGATCCTCTTATATACTGCACCCACGGGACCATTGTGGAATTGCAAGTATATATATATATATATATATATATATATATATATATATTATATATATATATATAGATACATTATTGCCTCTGCTACTAAATTTGCTTCTAGTCTTACTTTTATTCTAATTCACGCAATAAAAATAATAGAGATAAAAGTAAAAAATGGTAGGTAGTTTGAGTTCTTAACAAGTCATAAACACTCAGATAGAGCGCTATGACAGCTTTGCGCTGCGCAAACTGAAGGGACCGTGGCCAAAAAAAACTCAATGTCACGTTTGATTTCAATAGGTTTAATAAATGGATTTCTAGCATGCTGAAGGGCACGCGACGACTTGAATCAAACTAATAATAATGTTTTTATTCTCTGATTTCTTCTTATTATTATTTTTTAAAATGCCAATATTTTGAGGGACTGATGGCATAGGTCACACTGTTTTATATTTGACTTTATGCTGACTGCTTGAAACAAGTGAAACCTCGCTCTGTATTTTCAATGCTCTAGCATTCCTTAAAGTGCCACCACACGTTTTCTGGCTTTTTTTTGTTTGTTTGTTTTTTTTGTCGTGCCACTAAACTGTGTATAACCTGGAAGTCAACACTTGCGGCAAGACTGATGTTTATTCTAAAGCCCTTTCAAGAACATGCGCGAGTTTGTTTTGCCTCCTCTATTGGCTACTTGATGCCAGCTCACATTTGGAATACTTAAGCCCCTTCCACACGAGGGGCAAATGCACGGCGGGCAGAGACTGGTACCAATTTTGCGAGTGGATGGCGATCACGGGTGTGGTCCAGTCATAGGTTCGCCTGCCTGTGACTACTGCCTGCCTTGGATTGATTGATCTGGTAACACTGTTTAAAAGCGAGAGAATTACGGGCAAATCAGAGTGCCCGTCGTGTCTTTGACCGTCGTGTGGAAGGGGCTTTAAAGATGCTTGTCTGACATTGCCTTTATAGAAAAAGCGACTCTCATTTGGAAGCATTCTTATATGACTTAGACCTGAAAAGGTGGTTGTATATTAACAAGGCCTTGTGAAGGTGAGTAACACTAGGAAGCAAGATCTTCCAGTACACCTATGCATCACTTCTCAAGCATTAAAGGAGCCATTCGATGAAATGCATATCGACTGGGAATAGCTCAAGAAGATAGGAGTTACAGGGAGTTACAAGGATTTGGATGTCTCAAAGAGTTATTAGTCGTCCATCCGAGGAGACATCGAGTGCTCACTTATCTCTCGGAGCAGGTTTTACTCTTCATTCATTGTGTCCTAACGATTTTGTTTAGATTTCTTTTAAACTCTTCCACAATGTTGCTGTATACAACTTCTGGTGGCAGTTTATTCCGCGTGTCACATATCTTGTATGTAAAGAAGTTCCCACAATGGGATGTGTTGTATCTCTTCAGTTCTACTTTCCATCCATTATTTCTTGTCTGGTTTGAGAAACAAAGACAAGTCTTGATTTCATTACATTAGTCTTTGCTCAGGACTTTCAGAGAGAGAGAGAGAGAGAGAGGAGAGAGAGAGGAGAGAGAGAGAGAGAGAGAGAGAGAGATAAACACCAATAATTCACAAATTGTAGAAAGAAATAAACATTGCATAATGATTAAAGACTAAATTCTCATGTAATGGTTGAAAGTAAGAAATACACACACACATGTATACACACACACACACACACACACACACACACATATATATATATATATATATATATATTTTATATTTATATCTTTTCTATAAAATAAAAGTGAATGTTTGTATGTCTGTCCGCTACAGAAATCCGAACCGCTTGACAGACGCAGACAAAATTGAGAAAGAGTAAGACATCTCGTACAGGGAGATGATTAAAAAAAAAAGGAGGGGGGGGCGGGGGCGCGGGAACGAACTCCTATACTTACTTGACGAAGCTCCGTAGCCAGCCCCAGAACCAGATCCGTTCTCAGCGATGCCATGTTGTTCACAGTTTCGGTCTCCGCTGTGCCTTCCACTGCCGAGAATATGGCTGCTCCCGCCACCCACCAGGCTAAGACCACGACCAACAAACCAACCTACAATGAAGGTGTTAGCTAAAACCAGTGAAGCATTTAAATATAAAGCAGTTCTCAATGAGTCTTTATAACATAACTGATACCTGCCCGAAATATTCCGTTTGGTAATCATAAACTGATGAACACCGATACGTGAAGGTTATGGAACTTGTAATATATACATTCATGTCAGCACAAATACTTCCCCAAACACATATAGGGTTCACTTATATCACTTTCTCAGGCATGGCATTTTGGGAAAAGGATGTTCACCCCATCAGAATCTCGACCGCGACCTACAGCAGTAGACCATCTTCCAGGTATGAATATTACAATGACTAAATTTACTACATCCAAACGTATTGGAAATATGGTAGGATGCCTTCAAAAAGCGCAGAGGTGGCAGAGATGAGATAAAAAGAGTATTTATAGATGTGTTACGAAGAATCACATTCAAGAAGAAATTTGAAAGTTTGCAAAACTACTCCGGATTGTCACGGTGTAACACTTCACGTCGTGAGGACCTCTCTGCAGATTCTGTGGAATCATTCACAATGGTTTAATCATTTACCTCGTTAAAGAAACGAGGAAATAATCTGTATAGAACCTTTGAGGACACAAAAGGGATTTGGTAGGCTAGTAATGACTATTAGCTAATGACACAGACATGAACACTCGTATGACTATGTATACGTAATAAGTGTATCGTAATGCTTGACAAAGATCCACAACAGGTGTTCTGATGTCTTAGAAATATCATGGCACGTTTCAAGCGCCTGAATAAATATCACATATGGGTGTTTCGGGGCAACTTTGAAACACTTTCCTTCTATTTAGTATTCCAGAGGCATGGGCAATGACAACTGTCAGTTCTGCTGACGAGACCCTATACAATTATTATTATATTTTATTATTATTATTATTATTATTATTATTATTATTATTATTATTATTATTAACAGGACGACAGGAGCCTCCTCAGGAAGGAAAGTCACCCTAAACTCTACATTAAATTAGAAACGATGGCAAAAGCCGAATGATGAACAACTTCACATTACGAAGCAACTTAATTCTGAATTCCACAATCAATAAGAAATATGACGAAAAGGCAGTCTAGACTTCACATTAAACGAAAACCGTGACAAAAACGCAACCTTGACATGCCACCCTCAATGTTGTTGTTGCTGTCAGGGAACGGTACCCTGAACCTGTCATGACAAACCTTGGATAACAAAAAAAAAAACAAAAAAAAAAACAAAAAAAAAAAAGCAAAAAAAAAAAAAAAAAAATTACGGTGAATTATCTTAGTCACCTGAGAGAGAAGAGCTCTTGCCGCCAAGCTGAGGGATTTGCTCCCGAAGGTGACGTCGTCCAGACCGCGGGTGGTGGGCGTCAGGAAGAGCCTGTAGTGGCGAGGGCGGGGATCGGGCGGGTCAGTCCTCTTGACTTGTACGCCTATACTTCGACGGCCGCAAGGGAAGAAGTGACAGGGACAGTTGCAGTAGCGCGGATTGTGGGGCATGTTGTCTCCCACCATGTCCTGCAAGAAGAAGTCGCTGTTTGTCGTACGGCTGAGTTCTTGCAATTATCATTTTCATAATATTCTATTTGATAATCATCTTTTAGTTGAGTGTCGTTCTAATTGTGATCATTTTCAACCTTTTGATCATGATGACCAAAATAAGCATGTGATATACATGCAGAACAGACAACTAAGTCTTTTACGTTGCTAAGTGAGTTTCCACAGAACATGAAGCCCAAATGGCATAAGAGGAAAATGGATCCAAAAATGAGACTAAATAAAATTATGAAAATAATAATGCTGAGGATAAAGAAACCAACAAGCAAACGAATGCATACATAAAAAGTCAATCAGTTAGAAACAGGTAACTCAAATTTAACTGATGGCAAACTGATACCTCATTTAGTGCAATGTTCACTGATATTATTTCATTGCGTTTGAAACATTCCCATTTACAATGTACCAAATAGAAAACCAAACCTAACTAGCTAATCTGGAATATCGGTAAATAAGCAACGTAAATTTTCTGATGAAGATCATCTTATTCTACGGCAAGTTTTGTATACTTTAGCAGCATCAGTCAGAATAGAGTGACTGAATTTGAGTGTCATGCCGTTCTCTCCATTCTATCAAATCAAATCTTGATGAAATGACGTCTAAATCAATTGCGTCTGAACTTTCCTTTATGCCAGTTTTCACTCCCATCTTACCTGTGGCGGTTGGAAGGCGAACCTGGTGGAGTTCTTGAGAACGTGAGAGTACTGAGAACTGACACTTGGGGGTCGAGAAGGGTTCTCCCCTACTACCTGAAGGTGAGAAAATAGTCCTTAAGTCATGTGGCTTTGTGTGTTACCATGTGAGACTGGTAGCAATGAGTTCATGAAAAGGATGATTATTTCTTGTTATGTCTGGAAGAGGCCAGGACACTTCTGTTAGTTTATTGAATTTGAATGAGGTTTTATCATCATGAAGATGGTCAGCACAAATAAATCAGTCTACTGAAATGAGAAGTAAGTTGATGATTAAGTTAATCAGTCTTGGAGATAACCAGTGCATTTCGCTGATGTAGATGTTCAGTTGTTCAATGCGTATCAAGCGTGAAAGTCCCCCAAAATTTAACTGGAAGTTTTTACAACGTAAAAAAAAATTCTGATACACATTTGAATGGAAGTAACAACTTGGAACTACGCAAATGAAAGCCAATTAGCCTACAAATGAGTTCTACGATAATAAAAAATATTTTTACTTCTAATTACATTTCAGCATAAAATTTGAAGTGGAGAGATGAAGTATTTAATAAGATTTCCACCCATCTTGAGCACGGGCGTGCCAGACGTATGTCCCAGTTTTTTTGAAAATGTAGTTTAGAACAAAAGGATAAACTAAACGGTCCCAACAAACCACTAAGAAGATAAAAGAAAGGAAAAAACAATATGAAGTGGTAAGCCTTCTGAACCCAATACAACTTGGTCCTCCACAGAGTACAATTACGATTTCAGTGTAAAGGCATAAAAAAAAAAATAATATCCAAGTAAGATTCGAAGCTCATTTTCCAGCCTTGGAACTCTATCGACGATCAATAACTCAGTTTTGCGCTTAAATCACTCTTAAAGATTTTACAAGTCATGAAATGAATAACTATTTTTGTTTATCTTTCTCGAAAAGTGGCGGCTCTTTTGTAAACAAGCAGAGTGAATATCTTTCCTCTCTGAGCTAATGTCGGAACGGGGTCCCTTGCTTTAGCTCGCTTCGTAACATCTTTATATACTTCACATTTTATTCCGAAGTTGTGAAGTAATATTCCCTACAGGAGGGTCATGTTTTGCTCTGAAGTTCTAGAGCACCGTTTTGCTGCATATGGGAAGCAAGAGTCCTTAGGCTTAAGTTGGTTTGCTTTAGCTTTACAGTAATGTTCGTTCCATGTGCGTCGCATTACAATTTCGTCCTTAGTTTAACCGTCATATTTGTTACAGGTGAGTCATATTTCATTCTTATCTTATTTTTCTTGCATGCGAGTCCCGTTTCACTGTAAAGATATTCCTCAAAATTCCGTCTTGGTTCTAATTTCAGTTAAAGAGCAATGCTACAAATCCGTTAGTATTCCTTCCAGATGCGTCATGTGTATTTGTGAAGTTATCAAGAAGTTCTGCTTCACTCTTTTATGGGTGAGTCATGTTTCATTTTGGAGTGACAGACTGTCAGGCTATTTGTCTTGACCCTCAAAACACGCTTCCATTCAGTTCTTGGAAGTTCAACGTGACTGTAGAAATTGCACGAGGTAGTTTCTGTTTACAAGAGAATTTTACCCTCATGTTACTGGCAGACCTCTTGACCGAGGGAGCGACACTGAAGTGCCCTATAGTAGATTCACATGAACCGTGCATTTGATGCCTACGCTAGTCCCTTACACGCTCCTGATTGGGTGTTGATAAGCCAATCACAGAGGCTGGAAACTCAGTCTCTCTCGAGAGTTCACATAGGTAGGATCTATGTTCCACCTCTCCTCAGGGATGCGTCTTCCTAAAGTATCCCTCAGGAGAGGTGGAACATGCATCCTGCCTATGTGAACTCTCTCGAGAGAGAGACCGAGTTTCCAGCCCTGTGATTGGCTTATCAACAGCCAATCAGGGGCGCCGTAAGGGACTGGCCTAGACATCAAATGCACGGTTGATGTGAATCTACTACAGTACTACATGTATTTTCCTTCAGTGACCAGGGAGACGTTCTTAGCATAAGGTGGGTGGGTGTTCGGAAGCGATCTTAAATTACTTTTTATGGACAAAATAGCATCTTTGGCCCACTCTGGAAGAGCTCCCGGAATCGGGCTTTGTATTCAGCGTCCTAGCTTAAAGCAATAAGTGACATGGAAATTAGGGATGGAAAAATACTTGCTTCATTATATAATCTTGTGACAACGGTTTCCTCTGGGAAACAGTGTCCGATTCCGTCCTTACCGTCTTCGCATTTCTGATCGTCGCTGCATTCACTCTCGTTATCTTGCTGGGTTCCGCGTTCAGGAAAATATGGTCATAAAGCATCACATGCATAAATTCTCCTAAGCTAAGAAAACCATTATCATCTTTTTAAATAATTAACCTCTGGCATAAAACAATAACGACAGAATGCTAATAAAGGAAAATAGGAGACAGACAAGAAATGAAACATATAATAACAAACATATTTTCTTTACTTCATAAAAAATGCCTATCAATGGTACGCTTGATCTTTTTAGTTTAACCAGATACTTGAGACTGACCTATTTAAACGTATGTGTAAGGATATATGTCTTTCAGCTACTTAAGACCTTATGAAACTGAACGCCTGAAAGGAAGTCACACACATATATACATACGTACACACACACACACACACACACATATATATATATCATACACATACATACATACATACATATATATAGGGTGGGCCAAAAGTAGCCTCACAGTTAAAACAGAATAAAAAATAATTTATTAAACGCATAAAATTTTTCAGATATGAATAAGTGGCATATTTAAGAATGAGTGACATGAAAAGGATAAAAATAAGTAGCATGTATTAATGGCACAGTATTAATTTTCTATTGAAGAGTACTTTGAATGAGAAACAGTTCATGAAGTAACTGTGAGGCTACTTTTGGCCCACCCTGTATATACATTTATATATATATATATATATATATATATATATAGATATATATATATATATATATATGTATATATATATATATATATATATATATATATATATATATATATATATAACAGGCATTCGTTCGTCTTTATAGAACACGTCGTCTTTACATAACATGGTTACAGACGCGCGCCATTCTTCGCCGGGTTACATATAGTCAATCTATTTTTGAAATGATATGGAAAGAAAACACGGGGCAAAGACATAGGGGCTAAGAATAAACACGGGACAGGCAACAGCAAAAAAAAGAACAGTTTTACTGAATGGGAGGCGTTGAGCAAAAAATCATCTCGATTTGATATCACAATCACACACTCAAAGGAAACACGGGAAAATAAATAAACCATTTTTAATGACAGTTCGAGAAGTGATCTAAAGTCAAGGAGAAAACGACCTTATCTATAAACGTCTCTGGTTCAGATTATGACGACTGACTTCCTCATCAAAGACACTTCTTTTGATATTTGAAGCCTAGTAGGTTGAAGGGAAACATACTTGGCTATCATGATCATTTTTGACAATTTACAAGGGTTCTACACCATCTTTTATCACGTACAAAGTAAATTTTCAGGATAAAGGTCTGTATTCTCATTAATTTGACAAAACAGAAGGGTTACGAACAAAAACAGTCTTGTGGTATCAATGAACTGCAATCGATATAATCCATTAGTTTCAACTGCAATATAAGTTTATGGGCTTGATAGTTGCCAGCATATTTAACGTATATTATAAAACTTCTCAGTAGTGAAACTGATGTCATTTTCAGAAATTACCGAATGGAATGATTCTCGAAAAAAGAATCAGTTTTAAATACAACAAACATGGGTAGATAAATACTCTGGGTATGTCAAATGAAATGCGTGAAACGTACCGCTTTCACACACGAGGACAATTGTCTAACGTTATATATGTAAATAACGTGTACCTAGTTTGTTATGATTCTATTAATCTACGAATTAACAAACCGCACATTCTCCATCAAATAATAATAAATAAAAGCACAAATTTTCAGTCCAGTTTGCTAAAGGCATGGAATCTATTTGTTAGTTACCATGAAACATAATTGAACAAATGGACAACACCAGAAATATGAACTTTCCATTGATTCCGTATAAGGCATTTCTTCCTGTTCGCTAAAGGACGCTTAGGTTTACTGTTACATGATTAAGGATATTCGACAGACAAGATGACATCCTACATGACAGGACTGGAGAGAGAGAGAGAGAGAGAGAGACAGAGAGAGAGAGAGAGAGACCATGTTTTACGAAGGCTATCTAAATCTAATCGGGATCAATGTCGAGAAAAGAAACACCATTCTGAAGAGAAGGGAGGGTAACCCTGTGTTACAGGTTGTTGTAAAAGAGGATGGTTATGGCACCCAAGGCACTGTCAGCATGAATGGGGTTGTTAGAGGTCAGAAACTAAGCGCCACGAAATGAAAGTCTGACAAGGATGAAATAACGCTTGTCCTTCCCTTCAAATTTCCAGCCTACAAATGAATTTCCTCCAATGAACAGCTTTCTTGGGGTGACTGTGTATGACCATATAAAATGCCAAAAAGTAGGTTACGCGAGATTGACCCTTTAATATTTCTGTCTCTATGTTTAGCTTTTTACGACCATGCAGTACTTCGTACACACACATGTAAATATTATATATACGTATAGTAAATATATAGTATATATATTATATTGTAGACAACAATATATAAGTAAAGGACCTATCCCTATGTCGCAAATAAGAGAAACCTACAAATGTTAACAAAGAAATTAATTTGCTCACCTCTGGCTCTAAAAACCTGACCCTCTTTTCCATGTCATTGTCCCACACGGGCGTATTACAGCGCGTGGATAGGGGCGTGGGAGCGGCCACCGGGCGGTCATAGAGAGGAGGGATGACGGGCGGAATGAAGTAATGTCCCCGGGCGTCCATGTCGTACTCGTAGAAGGTCTCATCGAAGTCGTTATCGTTAACCTAAAGGAAATGAGAATAATGGCTTATGAATCTTGACTTATAGACTATTTTAACATACGTGCCAAGCACTAGGGCAACTGAGGCCATTCAGCGCTGACACGGAAATCGACAGTGAAAATGTCTGAAAAGGTGTAACGGGAGGAAAACCTCAAAGCAGTTGCACTATGATGAATCAACTGTCACGAGAGGGTGGACAGTAAGGTAGAAGAAAGAGAATATGAATGGAGGTACAGTAAAAGTAATGAAAAGGGTTGCAGCTAGGGGACGATGGGACGGTGCAAAGAACCTCAAGTAACGCCTACATTGCACCGCATGAGGTGCACTGGCGGCACTACCCCCTACGGGGATTATGAATCTTGATAAGAGAGAGAGAGAGAGAGAGAGAGAGAGAGAGAGAGAGAGAGAGAGTCTAATGAATGGTTTCACCCCGATGGGGTAGAAATAATTCATAGAGACCTTCATATATGTTTTTTGAGTGTACTGATCAGTCACATCTATTGTTTTCCCCTCTCTCTCACTCTCTCTCTCCCTAACTAAGATACCTAAAGGATTGTTTAATTCGACACACTCTGTATGTCCATAAACACTCCCGTGTCTTATATAGTAAATATGCAATCTATAAAACCCCCGCTATAAAGAGTGAAAACATTAACGCAAGTTCCTTAAAGATCAAATTAAATGCTATTTTTCCAGATAAGCTGGCTAAAACACAAAGCAGGCTATAATATTAGAGCATTCCATCTCTATCTGTCTATCTATCCGATATTTAATCCGAGTTGGATAGAGAGGCCTATTTCAGTTGAAATAAAAATTTATTATTTCTAAATCTGGCACCTACAAAAAGTACGTTTAAGCTGAAGTAAATTTTTATTATTGGTGACACAATGGGAGAAAATCGCTGAACCTCTGCCCCACCAAATCTGCACTTCGAATCGCTGAGTAGTGTAGAGTTTCATCATTTCTTCCTAATTTTGCATTAGTTTCCCGTGGGAAAAGCAACCGCAAGTATATCTGAAGAAGAATTAAATCTTCGACTAATCAAGGCTCTTCAGTAATAATAAAAACTCCCACCTGAGCAGGTAACATAGTCCCTGGACTTCCACCGGCAGTCGTCTGCGCCTGGGTATGAGAGCGGAGAAGAGGGTGGGCTGGTGCTGATAGGCGGGAGGCAGCTGACGTTGGGCGTGAGGCAGCCGATTGCGGGCGTGATGCAGCAGACTGCGGGCGCGACGACTGACCGGAGTGCCCATTGCCGCCCCTCATACCCATTGCTCCGAAATCCCCTGTGAAGTCACGGCATTGTGTTACAAAGAGCAAAACATTTCTTCGTCAAAGTTGCTTTTTGTACAGATATTGACTTTAAGATTTGAGATAGTATGATAGTGTAAGCAGCATATATATATATATATATATATATATATATATATATATATATATATATATATATAAATGTCATATCACATTACCGTGATTCATATACATATATCGAGCTGCAAATGTCCTTTAATATCTAATTTGCTCTACCTCGGAATTAATATATTTTCATATATGTTTAACTGAAGGGGAATTTTTTAAGCGATAATAGATTTGCCGGCTGACGGGCACGAACCATCGACACCTTCAAATCCAGGACGACAGTGAAGCCTTGGCCCACCCCGCCACCGCAAGAGGATATAAGTTTATGCCGCCTCCCACCTCAAATACCTGTCGCACTCAGGTATTCGTAGTTTTGGAGACTGCATCAAACCACCTCGTCCTCGGTAGCGTTGTAGTGCTTTTGTCCGCACGTAGCCATTATATAAGTCATATCACATTACCATGATTCATATACATATATCGAGCTACAAATGTCCTTTAATATCTAATTCGCTCTACCTCGGAATTAATATATTTTCATTTATGTTTAACCAAAAGGGAATTTTTTAGGCGAATACCCGAGTGCGACAGGTATTTGAGGTGGAAGGCGGCATAAACGTATATCCTCTTGCGGTGGCGAGGTGGGCTAAGGCTTCACTGTCGTCTTGGATTTGAAGGTGTCGATGGTTCGTGCCCGTCAGCTGGCAAATCTATATCGCCTAAAAAACTCCCCTTCAGTTAAACATATATGAAAATATATTAATTCCGAGGTAGAGCGAATTAGATATTAAAGGACATTTGTAGCTCGATATATATATATATATATATATATATATATATATATATATATACACACACACACACACACACACACATATATATATATATATATATATATATATATATATATATATATATATATATATACACACACACACACACACACACACACACATAATATATATAATATATATATATATATATATATATATATATATATATACATATGTATGTGTGAGCGCAAGAATTTTGGGGAAATGAACACAAAGAATAACCTAGCAAGGAGTTTATAAATCATTTTGCAGAAACTTGCAATTATGATGACGAAAATTAACTTCGTGACGATGATGGACGGACACAAAAAATATTTGCATAATATTTTTCTAAATATATCCAGAAACGTGAAGCTCATTGTACAACTTGTCAAGACTGTGAATGCCAAAGCAATGCGTCTTAATTGCTGTAAGACTGCACTGGAAGGTGGCCCCTTCTTTTTAATTATTTACGAGTTTGCTTCAGTGCCATTATCATTCTTTTAGCAATGTCAAAAACAATTTACTCACGGACGTGGAAGATCTCTATTCTCTTTTCGTTTGTTTAAAAATTATTTTTTTTTACTTATACTTTTTAATCTTCCGAAATATGGAAAGTTTCTGGGGCCTTTATGAGTTATGTTTGTATTCGCTTGTTAATTGTTTCATCGCAGTCTTGCTTCTTATTTCATTTGGGCAGACAGTTAAGTATGAGCTTAAGAAACAGTGTGATGAAAAACAATTACAACTTGTGTACGGAGCACATCAATGAAATGAAATAGAAAACTTAAGATAAGACAACAATGAAATGGAATAGTAAACTTAAGATAAGAAAGACACATTACATCTTATACAGACCAAATTATACCTCCATTTCTTATCATCATTATTATTACAATACAGAAGAAATCAGCCATTATGCAAGTGCGTCTAACGAATAAGAACAATCCTGAAACTCTTATCAAGATAACTGGGACTGAGGCAAGAATAATGTTATATTTAAACAAAAAATGCGCCTGACTTTATTCTGATGAAGAGCCCTGAGTCCAAAGTGTTGCATAGGAACAATTTTTACAAAGACTTTAAAGGACTTGTCAAGACAGGAGCATCTCGGAGTATTTTGCAAGCGACTAATGTCAGTTTTCAGTAACAAATTCTTAAAAGAAAAGAAATATTTTGCTGTATTCTGCTCGCATGTCCCAGAAAACACTTATCCCCTTTTTATCCAGCGATATTACGAACACTCCTATTTCTACAGTACAGAAGGAACTTAGGTATAATCAGGAAATAGAGATTTCTTCAAATTTTTCTTGCCTCCAGCGATTATTAACTAACGTGAAAGAACATAAACGGATATTACAGCCACTGACGGTATGAACATTATATAAAATTTAAGAAAAAATTCAATATTTTTTTCATAGATAAAATTTATTAATAGGTAATAAGAATGTATTACCTCAGGGTGTCAATTTCATACATGTTAATGTCAATGCCACCAAATGAACATCATTTGAAAACATGTTCGAAAATGCTTTTCATCTAGAGAAGTCTCGTATAGGTAGCTTTAAATTGGAAAACATAAATTTTGCTTGAGTGAACAAAAATATTGGTGATGAATTTCATACTGTACATAAAATCAAGCTCTATAAAGCCAAAACTTGTTGCAATGCCTGTTATTGTGTATAATAAACTTGAAACTATCCATATCCATAAAATTGAATTAAAGATTTCACTTGGTCTTATAGAATATTTGGAACTGCTATCCGTGTGTATTGTTTGTTTGGTGTTTTTACGTTGCATGGAACCAGTAGTTATTCCACAACGGGACCAACGGCTTTACGTGACTTCCGAACCACGTCGAGAGTGAACTTCTATCACCAGAAACACACATCTCTCACTCCTCAATGGAATGGCCGAGAATCGAACACGCGACCACCGAGGTGGGACGCAAACACCATACCAACCACGCCACCGAGGCGCTCTATCCGAGTTTATAACTGACAGTGTAGTGTTGTTTGTGAATAGGTAAGAGATCGAGACATTGTTTGGACGGCTTCTTCGAACTTGGACAACTGATTAGGCAAAACCTATTCAAAATTGACCAAGCAATTTCTGCTATCCCACGGTCTTGACAGAATTCGCAGAGAATAGTAAATAACAAGTTGAAATAAATAAACTTCTTCTCAAGCTTGTATCCAAGACATTTCACTTCATACGTTTAAATGAAACTGACAATCAATTCCATTTTCTGTCGTGACAGCAAGGAAGGATATAAATGCAAATACTGCTTTATAATTCAGGCAGAAGGAATCAACACTTATGATGCGCGGCATAAATCAGACTGCGTCATTATATTAAATATTTCTTTACTTGATCTTTTGGATTTTGTCTTTTAACTAATATTCTTTTCGTGGATCTATGTAAACAGTTTCTTAGCATAGTTGTTTTTTAGGATTTTTAAAAAAGGAAATTATTTGCTTCTGTGATAATGTAATACATACATACATACATGCATGCAATGCATACACACACAGACACAGCACACACACACACACACACACACATATATATATATATATATATATATATATATATATATATATATACTACACACACACACACACACACACACACACACACACACACATATATATATATATATATATATATATATATATATATATATATATATATATACTTACACAAAAGCTCACGAACAGCACGCGTACTACCTGCAAATGTACCGTCCAGTTCTATCTCGCACTCTCTTTGTTGCCTACAGTATACCGAGACCCTTTCCTTTTAATACCTCATTCACTCAACAGCCTAGGCTTCCTAAGTTCTCTCCTCTTTCCTAACACTTCCAAACTATGCACTCCTTTCATGCTTTCCCCATTATCAAATTACCTCAAAGTACTATGTTTCATCTTTTCACTTGTGGTACCATCTCCGCCATCCATTCTCACGTCACATTTCTTATCCTTACTGTTCTCATGACACATAAATTACGAAACCAATTCATTTATACAGCTCCATTCAATATCCTCACATCATTTGTACAGAGAAGAGCTGGTTCAACAATCCTTTCATATAATGCATTACGAGAGGCCTTAACTTCCATACACATCCAGTTTCCTTCTTACTTGCTTTTCTTACTCTGCTACTAACCTTTTCCCATACCCCCATCTTCTGAAATTTTCAATCCAAAATACATATGCATACCTACCACTTCCAACCTCCCACCACTGATAGACTTTAATAACACAATATTCCTGGTTCATTACCCTCATAACGTTACTTTTGATTACATTTATTCTCAGCTTCCTCTAACTGTAAATATTTTCAAAATCTCATTAATCACTGCAGTTTCTCTTCACTATCTCCAATTAGTGCTGTAGCCTCAGCAAACATCAGCCATTCCCCAACTCTATTCATGGCACTTCCCACAGCTTTGTACCTGCCCCTACTGTCGTCTCTCTGACTTCTAATATCACACTGTCCGCATAGATGTTAAACAGCTACAGAGACAAAAATACATTCTTGCCTCGGGGTCAGTTTCACAACAACCCAGTCATTCCCCTATATACAAACACTAACATATTTCACTTCCTTAAATTTTTATCACTCTTATACACCTACCCTTGGTAACGTAATTATCAGTATCCACTACATTTCCTCTATCAGTTCTTTCAAAAGCTTTTTCTAGGTCCATTATGATCCACACATCCTCTGTTCTGTCTAACCAACACTGTTCTTCCCCTGTCAAACATCTGTTCTTGCTCATAAAATAAAATTCGACATATTCCAAGTAATACGCAATTATGTTATCCCCTACAATTCTTCAGTCTCTCATGTCGCATTTGCCGTTACATAAAAGAACAATGATTTCCCTCAGCCAATTTTTCGGAAGATTTTCTTCGTCAGGAAAACCTTATACATCCTAGTCAACTTTTTAATCAGACTAACGCAACTGTAAAACATCTCGTTGGTACTTCCACCAACACAAAATTTCTTTTAGTTTCACATTATGTAGGTCTATAGCATAAGCTATTTGTTGTACAGTATATAAGTATATACTATGACAATGCACATGACTCATCAAGTGCTGAATTCGAGCTTTCACTTTGAATACGAATATGATTTGATCTTGACTTACCTTCCATCCTTCTGGAGGACGGCGCTGACTTTGATCTATGGGAGGAAGTGTTGGCGTAACTGCTGTTCCTCTTCAGCTGACTATAATGACGATGATCGTTGGAGACGCTGCTTCCTGGCCGGGAATTGACTCTCTGGATTTCGTCATCGAGGGTGTCCAGCCTCCAGGGGGTTGTTGGTCGACTAGGAGGAACTTGGGACTGGGAGCCATTATGTGCAGCCTGTCAGATGGTGGACGAAACCTTATATATAAGATCAAAGCAAGAGAAAATACATGGACGCAATTACTTATGAATCTATCTATATAACTGAAAAAGCTAATCAATTTCGTTTTTTAAAATGTTCGGTTTTACTTTCTGTGAAGATTATTTTACATATAGTATATACCATAATAATAGCTCTATTAGTTGATTTTGTCTTTTGTCGATCATCCATTTAAACCATTCGACAGTCTAAATACCTTATTTTTTAAATCAAACTTATGTTAAGTTTAACATGAATGATTTTCCCATTGAATACTTTGTATATTTACTACTAAACCACGACCAAACGAAAGCAAGCAGCTTTCACCTGAGAAGATACAGTGGGGATACCGTTTCCACCGGTATGCCCACAGTCGTGGGTATGGGGGTGCGAAAGTGAGGGTGCCCTGGTAAAGTGTCGTGTCAAGGCAGATAGCCATCCGCTACTCGGCATCTCGTCTGAAACGGAAAAGAAAAAGGTTAATCGTATTACTAATGATGAGGAGAGAAATTTACTATATGTAAGAGTAAGCTATTTTTGGGCTGGAATAGAAAATTTAGGCCAAAGGCCTTTGAGGTCATTCAAAGCTGAAAGGGAAACTGAGAATAAAAAAGGTTTAAAGGTGTAACTAACATTAATCTAGGAATGCTATTGTGCCACACAAGACAGACGATGCCCCAATTGAACGCTCTGGCCTAGGATTCAGCCTAACATCTCCAGCAAGTATTAGGATAAAAAGCAATCAAAGTTACATCGCACTTGAAGGCAAACTTACCCATTATAATAAAAGTAGCAATGACTACATATACAATTGCAAACGAATAAACAGATTTCGTGCAAAGATGACAAAGCGCTGAAATAAATAAGTCAATCTGGTGAAGCCGGCAAATCATGTGAGGCAAGGGACAGTGAAGATGGTTTTGAAAACGAAGTTCACAGATGGAAATAAAAAAAAAGTAAGGATGATGTTACAGTAACCTATTAATAAACCTACCTAACACACCTCAAAACACTAGAGGAAGAGCAACTGACATGAAAGTGTGCTGAAGTGTGTCCTCTCTGGTGGCAGAAGACATGGAATAAAATTCAAAGAGAGAAGACAGAGAATAAGGTCCTTCAACGCATTACAATTTTCCACTCGATGAGATAAACGTAGAGGGTTAAACCCAATCTCCATAGAAACTGTTCCCCAATATACCCTCCGAAGACCTGGGCATGGGCTTGACCCTATCATTTAGCTTTATCGCGAAGTGCTTTTAGCTCATGAGAAATGTTTTTTTACATTTGAACATATCACATACTCTCAAGAGTTAGAGAGACTTCACTGCCTCTTACAAAACACCATTATTGTTTTTCTTAATATTATTTTGACTGATTTTTGGATCTGCTGCTCTTCTCTTTATTCATGCGTATACTTATTTGATTCCTTTGTTTACCTATCTTTTGTCTGAATCTATTGTGCTTCCCTTCCACCAACTATTTCTGTGAAAGTTTGCTCAACGAATTTATAATATTTTTGGCGTGTTCCACTATGAATAGGGTTACATTTAAATAATAATAATAATAATAATAATAATAATAATAATAATAATAATAATAATAATAATAATAATAATAATAATAGTGATAATAGTGTTCAATTTCTAATGACAATTTTAAAGCACTCTTCTAGTGCTCCGTATGCGAGAAATCCTAATATATCTGTTACGCGCTAAGCTATTAGTTTTTTTCTGCACGCAAACTTATCATTTTAAAAATCCAGTCAGGAAAGATATGATGGGGTTTCTACTATTCTACCAAAAATGGCATTTTTTTTTTTTTTTTGAAGGACGCATTCTTCCTTTTAAAGAAGCCAGTGGAAAAGGCGATCGAGCGGCCCCATCTAGCCCAGAAGTTTTCTTGTCATTTGATGTTTTATGGCATAAATATTTTGTATGCCCATCGTGCTTCCTCGGTTTGACTTATTCATTACCCGACTTGTTTTTTTTTTTTTTTTCCATAATTTACAATAACCTCATATTTTTTCCCGTAAACTCATTTTCCTATGTCAATGGCGCATCTTTAAGCTTTCCCTGATTTAACTTTTTTTTTTTTAACTGGTGACTTTTATGCTATGTTAATGACGGCATTCAGTAAACATCACTTATTTTGTGCTTTGATGGTGTCTAAACAACTCACCTAACTCTTCAGTACAAAATTGTGTCTCTCTTCTGACTGGAAATTTCTGTACTGCTTTCTGTTCTGAAGCTGTACGAAGAGAGAAGTTGCATATTTATGAGGGAATATATCAGAAAACAAGTACAGATCTTTATCAGGAGCTGAATGTGTTGCTGAGGCTTTAAGACGTATCTCCTCTAAGCAGCACTACTTTCCTCCATATGTGGAACTTTTCTAGCCTTGACCACACAAGGGAAGTTGATCTTCTGTGAATGTGACAATGGTCATGAACTATGACATTTACCTGAACCTCCTATCTGCACCTTCCTTCGAAAAGGGAAAACCTTTTCTTTCCTTCTGCGTAGGAATGGTTCCATTCCTACAAGATAAACAACTGTAGTTTTCACATAGCAGGCGTCTCTAGATTTAAATATGGCATTAGTTATCAACAATAGACGACATTTTCAGCATATCTCCAAAATTCGTAAATGAAGTAAAAGGCAGGGATCTCATGTCGATCTGCAATGTCAACTTGGCCACATTCTCAAACCCCATTAAGAAATTGTCAACTTGCACGAGAGATTGCAAGTTATAGCGAGTCCACTTCACCTAGCGAATTGACCGTAATACGTTAATAGGGCTGTTATCACAAAATCTGTCCTTTACGTTTCTTTGTAGTACCCTGCTGCTGAGTTTTCGAATCCTACACAGTAACACTGCACAACGTAGCAATAATCATATTTACAAATTACACACACACACACACACGTATATATATATATATATATTTATATATATTATATATATAATATATAATTATATATATATATATATATATATATATATATATATATATATATATATACACATATATATGTACATAAGTATACATACACATGTATAAATATACATGTGCGTGTTTGTGTGTGTAAAGAGAAAGAGAGAGAGAGAGAATGTGTCTGTGTGTGTGTGTTGACCTCGTCAGTCCCAGTTCCATACAAAAATTTCTAAGGGTAACAACACCCCTTACCAAACTCTCATGTTTTAGTGGAGTACGGTCTTGCTGGCATGATTTCTTTACTGCCATGACACGCATCACTTTTTTCCCCTTTCTTCCATTCTTCCTTCACGACGACCAGACGGGGGAGGCCGAGCTAATCAACATGACCCACTTACCGATTCAAGGCTCACCGTTGTCCCACACGTACCATACGCACTCTGTAAGATCGCTTTTAATGAAGAACAATAACGTTACTGAAGAATGCGTCATTGGTGCGTCCCCAAAGTATCGTTGCATCTATTTTCATTTCTGTTCTTCTCATTCTTGGATGACTGGAGCCTTGTGCGCATGCGTGATGGATGCGAGACTACTACTCTCTTACATTGCGTGACGCAAATGCAAGCCAATTTTTTTTTCTTTACATTTAGAAGGCTGCTGTCTTTGTTTATGTGTTGACATAACAATAAGTATTCTGCTTCCATTGCACATTACCCTAATTGAATGATCAGCATAATGCTCACGTTTCGTGCATAAGAACTGACCTCGTTGGGTTTTCTTTAATGTAAGTGCTGTTTAGGCGGTAATAACTATTATTGCCAGCGCTCTCCAAGGTCATTTTTTTCCCATTATGCTAATTCATAATGCCTCGATTCCAGATGATGCCATTATCGTTAATGGTATTTTGATACTTCGCTGATTTTGTTCCGTCAAGCTCATGTGTCTATACAGTGCTCCTTGACGACTTATCAGCATTGGTTGATTTAATGTTATTGTAAAAATGTTCAAATTCGTATACAAAGAGCAACACATGAATGTGGAAATCGATTGTAAACATCTTGACTGGGGCTTTCAGGGATAAGTCTCAAACAGGGAGGTATGTCCAGCAATCATTTGAAAATAAAGATTAGCAACTATTTGCTGGCAACAATAAAATATGATTAAACCTTTAACAGAATACACAAAGCTCACTTTGTCTCTCAGCGTTTTTGAACGATAGTGACTAAAAGAAGACCTGAGAACCATCACTGTAGCTTCTAGACACGAACTCTAAACATCGGGAGTGAGTAGCAAAGAAATCGGTACTGAAAACGGACAATTATCAACATCAAATCTGAGAGACAAGACTAATTGGTGTGTTCGTCTTCGACCAGAATTTACGCACAAAACTGTTTTCTAAGAAATGTGAAAGATACAACACAATTAAACACAAATACCGATACCTCAAGAACAATCTGTTTATTGACTACAAAGTGATCGATCACACCGCGCGTATCGAAGGACGCAAGGATAACCGTTAGCATAAATAATTCAGGTTAACTTTTCAGTTTCCTCATTCTTTATTGGATTTCCTTGTCTGTACAAAATCTTGAACCCAAATGAAGGAATAAATAAAAAACCTTGTCTCCGTGGCGGGATTCGAACCCACATAATGAGTCAGCGTGAAGTCGTGTTAGACTACTCGACTCCGAAGGACACTAGTCTACTCCCGCCAACAATTACTCATTATCTGTCCAATTCACTTATATTTCGCCCGAACGGCTATTGACCTTTTTCTCCGTGATCGAGTTGGCAATAGCACATCGCCTGTGGGTTCGAATCCCGCCACGGATTTCATGGTTTCTTAATTTGTTTCTTCATTCAGGTTTAAGACTTTGCACTGACAAGCGCATCCTTAAAAACCGTCTTTGAGCGCGTGTATGAGAGAGAGAGAGAGAGAGAGAGTAATACGTCTCAGCCCAAAAGAGTACTGTAGTTCCAAAATTGACGCACTAATCAAGCAGAGTTTCATATATATTATGTTATGTTGTTATTCTCAATTTCAAGCGAATGTAAAATACACTGACAACTGAGAAACGTAAAAATACAACCCCTTTCCTTCCCCTTTTATCTCCTCCTCTGTGGAAGGGGGAAAACAAAGAACTTCAGCGTAATTCACTTAAAACTTTTCCCAAAGTTATGTCGGACAGGTTAAGAACAAGTTAATGACAGACCTGGGTAAAAGGTGATTACATAACGTAAACATTAATAACTAGTTAAGTGAACGGTAAAAGGTAGACGCGGAGCACATACTCATCAGAGGCAGTGACTAGGGAAAGCGAAAGAGGGACATGCGTGTATTCAGGGGCTGTATCAGGGGCGAGAGAACGAGGGAAGGAAGGCCCCTTGCTGACTTCCAGCAGCGAGTCGATATGGTCAGGAAATGCTCTCGCCTCGTGTGGCCGGGAAAGACCTCAAGAAAAGGCTTTATATGGCTGGAGGAAGCACCTACGGTAGTAGGGAAGCTGAGAGAGAAAAGACTGAGACGGGACGAAACTGCAGAATGAGTTAAGGGCAGACAGGCAAGCAAAGAGAAGGAAACTTCGAATTTTACCTCATCTATTAGAAGTATTACAATGTGCGAACATTATTACGAAACAGGCCAATTCTGTGTGTGTGCTAGAGCAATAATTCTCAATTTTCCGGACATCAATGTAATCAGAACTCCGGGCAAACAGAACCACATGCAAAATAGGACGTTAATAGAAATCTTCTAGCCCTCCTTCGAGAATCCCTGATGAAATATTAAACAAATCTGCAAAGGTAGATAATATACCACATACACCCTGTTTTACTTTTCTGAAAGATTATTGAATTAGAACAGATGTTTTGGGAGGCACGTATATCTCACTACCCTTGAAAAGTAGCATCATTCTCTCCGACCCGATTTCGAATCGAAAACCCGCTACTTTTCTTGGACGTGCTCGTGAGATTGTATATACTAGTGGTTCTCAGACTTTACTTTTTGGCCCATGCACCCTTTCGCCATATGTCAGAATGTTAACCCGGACCCCTTTCCCAGAATTGTCTACCTCAAAAGGTGCATTACAGAATACTAAGACAAACACAAGCTAGTGGCAGGAAAACCCGGTGTGACCTCTCAGCAGTGCGGACCGATGCACACTGCGTTTTGTGTGGTTCTAGAGCCAGCTTGAGCCTGCCAATTCGTGGTCACAATTTCCCCTTGTAACTCTGAAATTCTCCCCTTGTTGAGAAACACTGGTCTATACAGATCTAGAACTTGCAATATTGAGAGACTTCTGGTTCCCATTCACGGAAAGCGAACAATACATACATTAAAAAAAAGATCCAAATAGTCGAAGCAAACGACATCTCATTTTTTAAATGAGAGCCTTCGGTGAAGTTAAAGGTCACCGCTTTCTTCCTGGGATGCATTGAAGAATGGTATACTCAAGGTATATACTCCCTTATTCTATATACCTTGGGTATACTTAAATTCATGGAAACTTATTAAGTAAAGGAATAACATATTCCGCGTCCTTGACCATAAGTAAAAATCTAAACCAACACAATTTGCGATGAGCAAATGAAACTTCCTAACTTCGCAACACTGAAATTTGCCTTAGTAATTGTAAATAATCATATCAACCAAGAATTAACGCGAACTGAAATTAAAAGGTACTAAAGGCAAATTTCTAGCATAAGAAAATGCCAAGAAAGACCTTTTGGGCTGACAAGGGATATCATAAAGAAATAATAGATTTTTATTCATAATTAACACGGTAATTAGTGAATGAACGATGAGACAATGATAACCATGAATTTACATTTCATATAATTACAAGTGACGCAACAGATTACAGTACATGAGTCACTGGTAATTGCAGTTATTATCAGTGATTAATCCATGCTATAATTTCAGCGAGAAGAAATTAATGCTTTATATCGCACGTGCAAAGCTATATATATATATATATATAATATAATATATATTTATAATATTCTTATATGAATAAAATGTATATAAATCGATACATACATAACGTATATATAAATTATAGTATGATTATATTATATATATCATATATTATATATATATATATATTATATATAAAATGAACTATATATACAATAACATAATATAATTATTATTATATATAATTATTAATATATATTATATATATAATACATATAATTTATGTACATACATACATACATATATGTATAGTAACTGCAATTAATAGTGACTCATATATTGTAATCTGCCGCGTCATTTGTAATTATAAGAAATGTAAACTCAAGGTTATCATTATTTATGAATCAAAAATCGATTATTGCTTTTTGGTTCCCTTGTCAGCCCAAAAGGTCTTTTTTGAATTGTTTCATTTCGCCAGTTTCTTATGCTATAAATTTACCTTCAGCAGCTTTTAAGTTCAGTTCATGTTAAAAGTTGTTTGTAGTGATTATTTACCATTACTATGGCAAAATCAAATGTTGCAAAGTTCAGAAGTGTTATTTGCACATGACAAATTATCTTGGTGTGTGTGTGTGTGTGTGTGTGTGTATGTGTAGAAGTTACTCGTGGTACACTGATTACGAGGGCCGCCTCACCAACGAAAGGTATCAAATTCGATTCCGGAGCAAGCCGGAACTCTTTAAGCAAGGTCCTTTAAATGCGATTCTCTGTTAACGTGAGTTAGACACAGCAATTCGGATCTGACAGATATCCTACGGTGATTGTTGGCAACCTTAGTAGAGAAAAGTAAAAGTCTAGCAGCTTCCCTCCTCAGTTGACTTACCTGGAATTAAAAGGCTAACCCCTGCTGGAACCACCCATTTTATTACGAAGAAATAGACGTATGATGAACAGTACAAGAAAGCGACCGTACAAATAATGGTTCTAAAGAGTGGCACGATCCGAGGAAGTTTAGTGCCGATGTAAACGCCGATTTTAAAATTTGCCTTTACATTAAAACTTGATAAAAACTCAGTCCTGTACTTCACACTGAATGAGATTCTTGAAAAAAAATTGATGTAGAACGTCACACTAAAGGATGTATGTTTCATTTTGTTTATGAAAGTTTGGTCTGATGACGCGATGAAAATATAATATAAAAATACTACATTTTGTTGAGAACCTTCATAACAAAAACGGAGTCTTGAAGTTCTCACGACAAAAGTCTCTTTATTCTTGATAATTCATTCATTCATGATAGGAGACCTTTAAGTGAAAGCTTCAATGACCATAATTCAACTGCAGTAGTAGTAGTAGTGGTAATGAGACATTTCTTATGAAGTTAATTATTGTTTTCACTGGATAAAACCCTTTTTATTGTCAATTCCCCCTTCCTAATATTTCTTGACAGCAATGTTAGAAACATACAAGCGCCACGTGAAAAAAAAACTGAAAAGGGAGAGTATAACAGTGGAGAGAATAGAAAATAAAGGATACTCCGTGAGGAAAAATGCAAAAGTAATATCTGAAGGAATTGCTTAATTTAATGAAAAAATTAGCACCATTGAAAGTTTGCGTGGCTTCAAATCAGCCAAAAGAGAACAGCCGAGTAAAAAAAAATGCATTTTCATAACTAAGGAACTAGAAGAAAGTAACCTGATATTATCCAGAAAATTACAGCGCAGTGATATGAGCAATGCACTGAGAGAGTGAGAGCACTAAATAATAAAAAAGAAAAAATAGATACGCGAATGACAGAGTAAAAAAATTACGTAAGCAGTAAGAACGAAATGTGAATTAATGCGACAGTCAAGTAAAAGTAAATTAAGCAACCCCTCTTAAAAAACGTGATATATATATATATATATATATATATATATATATATACATATATTTATATATGAAAATAACATTGGAGAATTGTGTGTGTGTGTGTGTGTGTGTGTGTGTGTGTGAGAGAGAGAGAGAGAGAGAGAGAGAGAGAGAGAGAGAGAAGAGCATATTTCGCGCGACATGTACGAGACAGGTGAGAGGTCCGACATAATGATTCACAGTGCCCCACTCAGAGGGGCAGGTTCCAGGTAAAATGGTAAATGTAGCGGCCGTTGGTGGAGATATGAAAATACATAAAGGGAAGTCAAGATATGGAACGGTTGTACGAAGTAAGTCTAAAAATGATGGAATTGTTGCATCGATGAAGCTGAGTACTCTCGTTCTAAAGAGGACTTGAATAAAAGTGGAGAGATTTATTAACACTGCCATTTGGGGAAGAAGACAATTTACTTTGAGGTAGAAAACAAAACATTAGTTACAAAAAAGAAATAGAATATATCTTATAAAGTGCCAAATACTAGCAAGCTAATTCAGGAATATAATTCACTTTCAAAATAATCCCTATACATGAAATGACATTGTCTTGATCAGAGTAAAGCCAGATAGGTTATAAGAATATTATTGCTGACAAAGAAGGAAGATGGTAGAAATAACAAACAAAAATATCGTTATTAAAAAAAAGGTGGGGATTACACATGGAGGCAATACTACTATTACTCTTTATATAAGAGGGCTCAGGACGTTTAATGTAAGGACCTGCCTCTTGTGCACAGTGAGCCAAATAGCTTGCAGCAAACAAGGCACTGATAATTATGACAGCAGGACACTGACGGGTCGTCATTTTAGTGACTGCGCGGGGAGGAGGGGGCGAGGGGGCGGCATGGACTTCAGGTTGGTAACCTTATTTAAAACAAATCCCCAAAGAGTGTTTATATATAAAGTGTGTGGATATGTATGTATGTATGTATATAGTATATATATATATATATATATATATATATATATATATATATATATGTGTGTGTGTGTGTGTGTGTATATATATATATATATATATATATATATATATATATATATATATATATATATATATATATCCTGACGTCTCATACTGAAGAAAGTGTCCTCATGATTAACACCGAATGTACTGACAATGAGTATACTGAATGACTAACTAGATGCAGTTAACTAGAAGACATCTAAGTCGAGAATCGGGTCATCTTTCCAACTGGCAGAACATCTGGATCTTACGAGGAGCTAAATACAACGGTGAATTATGTACACTTTGAAATACTCCACATGCTACCGGTCTTACTTTCTCGGTCTAAACACTACCAATCACCTTTCTACGAGTGATTAGTAACTTTGTGCCCGTGTAATTTTCATCGTCGTCTGAGTCATTTTCCTTTAAAAAAGAAACAACTCGTCATCTCACTCATATCCTTTTAACCTTTATCCTCTCATCCACATAAACCTTACATACTTGTTCACCCACTAAGTTACAAAGTCACTGCCAAAATTGCTGCGTATGAATTGTAGTTCTATCAGCGAGTGCATGAAGCTATATGTATCGGCAACATTCCTATTACTTTATGTTTATATCTATGTATATATTGTTTATTTGTTTGAATGGTGTTTTTACGTTGCATGGAACCAGTGGTTATTCAGCAACGGGACCAACAGCTTTACGTGACTTCCGAACCACGTCGAGAGTGAAATTCTATCACCAGAAATACACATCTCTAATCCCTCAGTTATACATACATACATATATACATACATACATATATGTATATATATATATATATATATATATATATGTGTGTGTGTGTGTGTGTGTGTGTGTGTGTAACTGAGTTGCTAGAGATGTGTATTTCTGGTGATAGAATATCACTCTCGACGAGGTTCGGAAGTCACGTAAAGCTGTTGGTCCCGTTGCTGAATAACCACTGGTTCCATATATATATATATGGAACGTGATGAATGAATCAGTAAATGCAAATACTACGAAGGAAAAGTGAAACAACGTAGTGTTTGCCAGTCCTTGCGACATACGTCCTTTGCTAGCAGACTCGTAAAGGACCGTGTGTCGAAAGGCCTAGCAACCACTCCGTTGTTTCACATTTACTTACTTTGTGGCATCTGTCTTTATATATATATATATATATATATATATATATATATATATATATATATATATATATCAAACAAAATATCTACGCAAATGTGTTTTTGTGTAACATTATGCTACTTCGAAGTAGCTTACCAAGTCTGCATTGAAAGGAAACTTACTCTGATTACACTGTGTAAAGTTATTTTCCTTGCGAGGATGTTGATTTAGTAATTGTTTTTAAGTTGAATAGCTATAAATGATCGCAATGCACTCAGTTTCACAACAATAAGAGCAAAAGGTCAAAACGTCAGGATGCAGTTAGCATGAAACAGTAATATTTATTCTAATAAATAATCGCTAAAAGGAAGTCAGTGAGATATATCTATTAACTTCACACCGTGCAAAGCTGCCATCAATCGGTTTGGCAGTCAAGCAGATAGTTTATCGCTTTTCACGCTAGCTATAGCGCAATAGAACGAACAGACAAATTGAGGAAAGATGGATGATTCACTATTAAGAACTCCTTTTCTAATGTTTTCCCTTGCAGACCAAAGATGTATTGCCTCTCCAGTAAAACATATTTTATTGCCATTCATTTCCGCCATCGCGATTTTAACCGTAATGCCTTCAGTCTTGACTGTAAGGGTACATTACCGTATATTATACATTATATGCACACTATAAATGAATGAAATAATAAATATATAAATGAATAAACACACACACACACGCACACACACACATATATATCTATATATATTATAATATATATATATATATATATATATATATATATAATGTATATGGGGCATACAATTTACATAAATACATATATATAAATACATACAATATATATATAATATATATATATATATTATATATATATGTAATATCACATTACCGTGATTCATACACATAAATCGAGCTACAAATGTCCTTTAATATCTAATTCACTCTACCTCGGAATTAATATATTTTCATATATGCTTAACCGAAGGGGAATTTTATTAGGCGATAATAGAATTGTCGGCACCCAGGCGCGAACCTAGGACACCGTACAAATCCAGGAACGTCAGTGAAGCTTTTACCCACTCCACCACCGCAAGAGGCTATAAATTAATGCCGTCTCTCACCCTCAAATACCTTTCGCGCTCAGAGATTCGCTGATTTAGAGCCAGCATTAACCCACCTCGACCTCGGTAGTGTTGTAGTGCTTATGTCAGCACGTAGCCATTAATATAAGTCATATCACATTACCGTGATTCATATACATACATCGAGCTACAAATGTCCTTTAATATCTAATTCACTCTACCTCGGAATTAATATATTTTCATATATGCTTAACCGAAGGTGAATTTTATTAGGCAATAATAGAATTGTCGGCGCCCAGGCGCGAACCTAGGACACCATACAAATCCAGGAACGTCAGAGAAGCTTTTACAACACTACCGAGGTCGAGGTGGGTTAATGCTGGCTCCAAATCAGCGAATACCTGAGCGCAAAAGGTATTTGAGGGTGAGACACGGCATTAATTTATAGCGTCTTGCGGTGGTGGAGTGGGTAAGAGCTTCACTGACGTTCCTGGATTTGTATGGTGTCCTAGGTTCACGCCTGGACGCCGACAATTCTATTATAGCCTAATAAAATTCCCCTTCGGTTAAGCATATATGAAAAATATATTAATTCCGAGGTAGAGTAATTAGATATTAAAGGACATTCGTAGCTCGATGTGTATATATATATATATATATATATATATATATATATATATATATATATATATATATATATATATATATATGTTACGTTTACTATCTCAACCACCTCTTAGTTACATTTTTTACGAAAACGGTACACTGTTAGATATACGTTAAAAAAAGGCAACCTGCATGAATATTTATTCCGTCACCAATTATCCTCCGTCGTTAACCGCGTTCCAGAAATGGGCACTGAATGTTGACATATTCACTGCCCAGTCACGACTGACTTCCAAACACTGGACAACAAAAAAGGAAACCAAAAAACGAAGAAAGGAATGATGATGGGAAAAATGAGCATTTTGATCGATAAACAGATTTCTCGGCGTTCTTGCGTTCCTGGTGCCACATATGAACAGAGTAATGGAAAGCGGTTATAAACGCAGGCAGGTTAATAAAAAGCGAAGAAATAATGTTGATGGAGTAAATGATACAAATAAAGAGGGAACGAGAGAAAACTTCAATATAACGAGGAATGAAATAATGTCAATAAAGAAGGATAAGTAGCATGAGTAAAAAGATGATAATAATGCGCCGAAGCAATTGAGTTTTCTGTACAGCGTATAATGCTGCGTGAAACTCCCAGCCTCGGCCCATGGCACTTCTAGCCACGGCCCGATGGTGACCTGTGTTGTTGGCACCAATAGCGGTGCCAGACGCGCGATCATGGCTTACTTTAACCCCAAATAAAATAAAAACAACTGAGGTTAGAAGGTTGCAAGTTGGTGTGTTTGATGACTGGAGGGTGCATGATCAACATACCAATTTGCAGCCCTCTAGCCTCGGCAGTTTTTAAGATCTGAGGGCGGACAGACAAACAGCCATCTCAATAGTTTACCTCATGCGGTGCACCGTAGGCATTACTTAAGAGTCTTTGAAGCATGCCTTCGGCCCCTAGCTGCAACCACTTTCGTTCCTTTTACTGTAACTCCTTTCATATTCTTTTTCTTCATCTTACTTTCCACCCTCTCCTAATAATATTTGATTCTTAGTGCAACTGTGAGCTTTTCGTCCTGTCGCACCTTTCAAACCTTTTACTGACAATTTCCATTTCAGCGCTGAATGACCTCATAGGTCCCAGTGCTTGGCTTTTGGCCTAAATTGTATAAGCAACTCAACTCAACTCAATAGTTTACTTTTACAGAAAACTAAAAAGAGAAGAGCTTAAGTAAAAATAAGTAAACATCAAGAACACAGTAACATTTATATATAAGAAGAACTAGACCTAATAGTTATCACTGATAAAAAAGGTCCAAAGGACAATATAGCTTAAAACAGCTATCGAGACGATAACAAAATTTCTCTTCCAGGCGTCGAGTTAATGATTCAAGTTATGGATTAAACTCAAAAGCTTTAGAGAAATGTAACAAAATATACTATTAATAATCTTTACCAGGATATAGGGAATGAAAGGGAATGACTTTGATTCAGAGGTAGTCCCAATAATAATAACGAAGGTACTGAAAATGCAAAAAAAAAAAAAAAAAAAGTTCAAATGAGAGATAATGATAATGAGAAGAAAAACTATTTAATACTGGAGGGACAAACCCACTACGACATAAACGTCAAGGTAACACGAACCAGGATAAAAGCAGAGCTGATACAGGATCCAGAGCTGATATAAAATATTAGAAGGAAAAATGGGTTAAAACTGTTCATAAAATCTAGAAGCGACCTAACGAAGGAAACTAATTTCGCAGCAATTTCTCCTAGAATGAATGACCAAAACTGACAGGAAATCGAACGGGGTCCGAAGCAAGTTAGCAACTAAAACATTAAACCGCAGCTAGGAATGAATTAACAATGAAAACAGGTGGCTCTACAATGTAAGAAAGACGGAGTTTTATTTTCGTTTCAGCTGCTAAAGGAACTAGGAGCCAGTGACTGTTCTATTCTTTTTCTCTGAAGTCATCGGCTATTTGTTATCGGTAGTTAGTCGAGTGTGGTGAGCGCAGAAGGCAACTGGTTAGAAACTTACTCCCTTCCGCCTCTCAAAAAAGAAAAGAAGAAAAAAAAAAACGCGAGTTTGAAAGAATCTGGACAGAATACTCTTAAAGAGAAAAAGACGTATAGTTAAATATGTGCACAAACAGACACAGTCCCGGGTAGACAGACTGACCAATATATTATATATATATATAGTATATTATATATATATATATATATATATATATATATGTATATATATACATATATATATATATATATATATATATATATATATATATATATATATATATATATATTATGCATGCATGTGTGAGTGTTTGTGTACATGAGCCATTAAAACCTCAATCGAAATCGAAACCACTGAGGAGAAGATATCCTTAAAGTTCTTTGGCATAATTCACAGTAATAGATTTGACCCGTAAAAACAATAAGCTTGCCAGCAATAGCTTCCAACTTAATAAAGTAAAAGTGAAGGACGGCCAACCTTCGAAGCATATTTCAACAAAGGCATGGCTGACACGACCCTATTAGCCGGTATACTGAGAGCATTGCATGCTTCGTAGACTTTCACTTTCTGCATACAGATACTTTAATCATCTCTTTACGAACAAACGCGCACAAGTATACTAATAAATTTACTGAATATGTGCGTGAATATGCAATATTTGCATGCTTGTTGCAATGCATTGTTATAGTTTTATGTCGTACACCTTTCAAGGTACATTCACTAATTAACAACCTGCTTAGATTTTAGCGAAATTCCAGTAAAAAAAAAAAAGTTAACAGACTTTGTATAAAACTCTAAAGGAGTCCAACTCCTCATTGAAAAACAAATATAGAGCCCTCTTCCAGATTGTGTGCCGAAATGCCATAAGCCCAGTTGCAGCTGGTATTTTTGGCAATGTGTTCCACGTCAAGGCTCCTCTCTCAGCTCAAGTCATTTTACATTTCAGTATCACGACATCACGCTTAAAAAAAAAAAAAAATGCTTCTTACTCGGAAAGTAATGTTAAGTCATGACTGGTGATATGGGCAAGTTTAGCTGCCCAAGCGCTTTCAGTCATGCCAAGTCTCAAGGACGAGGAGAAACTAGGTCAGGGTTACAGACATGACAAAGAAAGAAAAAAAAATCCGAAAAATGATGTGGATTATATCTACACTGATATAACACTAACTGTGTCTACTATTAGATACAAAACGTGGCATTATGAAAATCAAGCCGCTTTTCTTTGGATTCCCTTTCAAAAAGATAACGGTCACGCGACCTGCATCTACCGTTAACAGGAATTTAGACAACATAATAAACATGCAGTTGCTAGTCTTGGCCCTGTAATCTCGAGGCATAAATGCTGAGTAAATCTTGTTACGTTTTGGAAGGATGTGCACTGCGTGTAAGAAGGAGCGCTTTCCTCTGAAAGGACATAAGGAACAACAATCATAAACACCTTATCCATTGCACACTGAGCATGAGATGATGAGCAAACCTTGAAACTAAACGCAAAGAAATGCAATGCAGTGCGCATAAGGAAAAAAGAAAAGAAAAGACAGAATCAACGCTTCCTCAAATAACGCTAATATGAATGTCATATCGAATAAACATCACGAGGGAATGCCAACTCATTTACAAGTGGAACTAGCCCAACTATACTCCAAAAGTAGGATAAAGAGAACGTATTCGTTACAAAGAGTCTAGATCAATACTAGACTCTTGTGACATAAGAAAAATGATGGAAAGTAGTGCCATAACGTAGTCACTGTTAATTTTTTGTTCTTTTGCACCTCATCGATAAGACTGGCATGGTGACTCATAAGCAAGGGAAGGCTACTTGACCCTTTTACAATTTTTTTTAGATTACTTGAAATATTAATTCTAATCGAATATTTCTAATGGTGGTCTATTCTATGTTTATCACAAAACGTGTGCTCTTTGGCAAATTATCAAGGGCTATAATATGTATCATACACACACACACACACACACACACACACACATATATATATATATATATGTGTGTGTGTGTGCGCGCGTGTGTGTGTGTGTGTGTATTTACATTACATTCTAATTCTAATTTCCACAAAAATAATTTAACCAATATACAAAAATATGATAACCAAGTCAAGGAATATGCTTCTAGAAAATGGAATACGTATACTTCACATGGGCCTTAAAAATATATATACGCAACAAAGTATGGAAAATCTTCATATTAAAAGGAGGATCATATTCAAAGCTTCATAAGGAAACTTTCCTAAAAAAAGCTAAGAAATCTCACACAACTCGGAGAAATAGAAAAAACCGAAACTCTCGAATAAAATAAAAATACTATTAATTTAACAAGAAATGTACGATTATGGTTTATAACTAAACTAATGAAGTAAAAGACAAGATAAAACTATATATGTTACTACGTAGTGAAGATATTAAAAGCTGCAATTGCACACTTTCTAAAAAGTCACTAGTGATTCTGGGAATCTAGACATTTCGTTACTAAGGCAAAAACAAATAACGAAGGTTATATATATAATATTATTATATATATATATATATATATTATCTATAAATAAATTATATTATATATATATAATATATCTACTATATATATATAATGTCTATATCTCATCTATACATCATTTATCTATATCTCTTTATCTATATATAATATCTATATATATTATATCACACACACAAACAAAAATATATGATATAATATATAATATATTTATATTATATATATATATATATATGATCACACCCCACACACACACACAATCAAAAATATACATTATCTATATTATTAATACTATATATAAATATTATATCATATAATATGATAATTATATGTATGCATACATATAAATAATATATATTTATATATATTCATACATAAACACACATATACTATAAAAATTATATATATTTATATATATACTTATACATAAGCATAATTTTTTTCAGCTTGCGTTACTAACACAAGTTTTTAAACAACCTGTATAAACTTTGCTTCGTTGACCTACCTCAATCGTTCATTCAGAGGGTTGACATCTAATGCTTTACCGTACATTTTCTCGAGGTTCGACTGTAAATAAGCAGCTTGGAGCTGTTATGCAGATTTGAAATGAGAGGCTCATTGGGGTGACTTCCTTTTCGCTCTAGAAGATACTGTCTTGCGGTTTTCATATAAATCGTAATCTTTTGTTTGCAGGATATGCAGTTACTATCATCGCTATCAATAAAAGCCTGCTGGGAGTTCCTTGGCATCTATCTATCGTATCGTCCCATTTTGAACTATCATTTTATCTTCGACTTACCGAAGTCTCAATTTGCAATCATTTGCTGTTAAAGCGAATTACTCTATAACAATCAATTCTCGATTCTCTTCCGGTCCTCAACATGTACAGATTCTTTCTTAATTAATACAGTCTCCTCGTTTTTGCCTCTCGGCCCACCCAACATTTCATACCCTGAAAGACTCCAGGAATCTTATTCACTCGTAATCAGAGTTGAAGCCCAGAAACTCAACGCTGGGCCTCATATTTTGTGGCAAAAGGTTACCTCTGTTTTTCTTAATATAAGAAATAATATACTAAAGTTATACTTATACTCAGACAATGCGTTTCTGACAATGTAATAAACTTTCAAGGTCTGATAAAAGCATCAATAGTTCATAATGCGCCTCGAAAAACATGACAAGTAAAGGTTCTCTTTAATCATGTTGCTTTTTCAGTCCTGTCGTCCCGTTTTGTAAACTATACGTGAAGGTACTAAAATCTACAGACTGCTATTTTTGTGCCGGTGAAATCAACTCCTTAGCTTGGCTAGCCTAACATTCTAAACTTTATTTGCTTTTTTTTTTTTTTTTTTTTTTTTTCACCTTCAGTGCTGACCAAGCACAGCAAATTCTGCGAAATCTGTATCACCTGAAGAACATTTCGCTTTTCTTTGGGTCACCTCCGTTTCCGACTGCAAATTCCTTCAGGTTCCTTTTATATTTTCTTAACATGCATGAATGAATTTGGTGTTTACCCTGTGCAAACAACGACAAACATGACAGTTTTAATCCTTTGACGTCGTGTCGCTTCCCTCTTTTTATAGCCTGTGATGACAAAAACATCGCACCCTCTCTCTCTGGATAATGCCTAACACATCAGCTTATGATTTAAGGCAAATTTACCAAAATATTTGTTACTAATAATCTTTTTTTATTTTTCTATTCATCTTAAGGCTCTGCTCATCATGATAATAATTTTCAACGAAAGTTTACTCATAATTTTAATGTTTTTTTTTGATATTCATAAACCATGGGTGATATTCATTAAAACGGTAATTTGATTATTTCTGCAACGTTCCTGCTTCGTTTAGCCTGTAATCATATCTACTTTCCTATCCCAATAATGATTCTCATATTCGCTGATTTACTGTCTGGTTATATGAAGCAACCATTGACATTTGCCATCTGTTCCAACTGATTCTCTGTGCGATCGATTCTTCTCTGTATCCATCCTGTTTCTGGTGTTTCAAGGCATGACGATGTAGTTTCCAAGGTTTTTTTCATCCTAGACACACGGTTCATTTAGCATCAAAACTTCATCGAAACTAAATCTTTGTGCCTTGTATTCAGCTCTGGATTCACCTGTTATTATAATATTATTCCCCCTTCGTCTGCGTTCAGTTTGAAGAAGCAGGAGCATTAGTTATCAAGGAACGCTTTGAAAAAATCCAGAACGAAACTTGTAATGAACATAAAAAAGATATGAAATTTACGGCAGTGCCTCGGAATATCAAACATAAACATATATATATATATATATATATATATATATATATATATATATATATATATATAATAAACACACACCCACACACACACACACATATATATATGATACACAAAGCTTAGAAATTTCTTCACCTTGGGTAATAAATGTCAATAATGTTGCCGTCACGTACACAACGGGGATATCGCGTGTATTGTAATGAGTAACGTCACAACATTTACCAAGAAATAGATTTCGCATGAAGAGAATTTCAATGTTGGAAGAAATTCTCAGCAGGAGGATTTCGTTTTCTGTGCTCTCTTCACAGTAACATATTCTTTCATAGACGTAAGTATAGATTTTTATCCTTGCAGAAATATTTTCAAGATGCCGATAGATATATATTTATAAAAACCATATATATATATATATATATATATATATATATATATATATATATATATATATATATATGTGTGTGTGTGTGTGTGTGTGTGTGTATGCATACATGTAGCACGAAGGAACACGTGCTTGAGAATGTCCACGATAGAAATATTAGCGAAACAGGAACTTGTAGGATATACTAGGAAAGTATTTGTTCCAAGTCCCTGTTTCACCTGTGTGTGTGTGTGTGTGTATGTAAGTATGTATGTATACTATATATATATGTATATATGTGTGTATATATATATATATATGTATATATATATATATATATATATATATATATATATACGTATATATATACTAGAATTCGCTAAAAGGGCAAAATGAATTTTTTCGAGAAATGGTCCTGAGTCGTTTAACCTATCATTCTCTGTGATCTCTTGGAACTCTTGCTGGCGAGGTGGGGCTGGTTACTACTGGACTACAAATATATATTACATACATATGTACATACACACATACTATATATATATATATATATATATATATTATTATATATATAGTGTGTGTGTGTGTGTGTGTATAATATAATGTAAATATATATAACATATAGGTATGTGTGTAATGTATGTATTATATATGTATAAATGAATATGTGTGAATAATTATTTAGAACGCGAGGGAAAATGAATAAATTAGGGAAACGTGAAAAAATGCATAGATTACGCGAAATTATGAAAAATAAAACGTACCCAGTGAAACTGTAATAAACAAGCTGCATTATCAAATCTAAAAATCCTTCAGGTAATACTGACAACGGAAACAGACACGAAACATTATGACAATGTTCGGATGAATAAAAGACAAAAAATGAACGTAACCAACAGAAAAAGAGCGAAGAGAAACTTCCGAGTCGGCGATCGATGCCAAAGTTCGCCATATATCGATGCAGGATGTCCGTTAACGACTTTCCACAAAGTATCATTCATTTTCAGAAGCATTCGATGTTGCAAAGATGAAGTACGAGACACACGTGAATACAGCAAATTATGCTCTCCATCGTACGTGAAATGAATTGGTAATAAGTATTAGTTTGCGACAAAGGCACGCAGTTATTGCGTGACTGTACATTCCTTCAAGCAACGTACCTGAATTTGAAAAATTACTGTATTTTAATCTTTTTCTATAACTACGAAAAAGCAAGGAATGTCATGCAGCAGCTTTATTTTTGCCTTCATCTGGGAAATGCTGGCAAGAATAAGGAATGGAACTTTAGTCCAGAGGCCGAGCACTGAGACCTATGCGGTCATTCAGTGCTGGAAAGGAAACAAAGTATCTGGGTTTAAAAGGTGTAAGAGGCAGGTGGGGGTGGGACCTCGTAGTTGCACTTTGAAATAATTGTTAGAGAGGGTGGATAGCAAGATGGAAGAAAGATAATACGAATGGAGGTACATTAAAAGAAATTAAAGGGATTGCAGCTAGGGGCCGATGTAACGCTGCAAAGAACCTTTAGTAATGCCTGACAAGATTTATGAGAATGAATTCTTTCCTTTGCAGCCAGTTTAATCTACCGTCGATACAGTCTAGAGGGCCTTCGATTGTTCGCTCAAGACAAGGTTCTATAGTCTAACCATTTTGTTTGTTTTCACAACCTTCTTTTGAAAATAATTTTTTGTAGGGTAGAAAATGATCTTTTTGTTCCCAGTTGAAAGCAGTTGTGTCTTAAAATAACCATAATAAATTGGTCATGAAAATGCAAAGTCAGTATTGATATCATGAAATAATAAATTTAGGAATAAATATCAGACACAAGGCTTATGTAACACCATACACACACACACACACACACATATATATGTAGTATGTGTATATATACTACACACATACAAAAGAGGGAGAGATATTCTCACTGAGCAGTAATACCTTCGGCTAGAGAGCTAATATGCTTTACAACTTCTCAAAAATGAGCACTTACATGAGCATATAGTACTTTTAACAGTGAACCTTTCCATAAGAATTTTGGAATTGTGTAACAATGTACAATCAGTAAAATTGTATTATCAATAATTAATTTTCGCCAAGTTGTGGCCTTAATACTTAAGAGGGACAACTTGAATGACTAGTTCAATATCAGGTGTTGAATCTGTGAAGAAAAATATTTAGTCAATTTTAGCCTCCTGATTTTCTAATTTTTCACTTTATAAATTTTCTCGCTCTCCCCAAAATATTTAACATGAAAACTCACCTCTCTAGCTGCATTATGTAAACTTTAAATTGGTAAATAAAAATATGAATGCTTTTCAGTTTCATGGAATAACACATATATTATTATATTTATAAGGTCATATGTGAGTTTAGAAAATCAAAGCCAAAGGGATTAAAGTATATAGCATATAAAAATAAAAAATGTAAATACAGAAATTTACGAGCAAATACTCTGTAAATGACCTACAAACAAACAAACAAACACACAAAATGCAACGCAAGTCAATCACGAAACCCATCCCACAAACAGCGACTCTCTCTGATTGAAGAGGCGCTCAAGTGGCTTCGGTAATCGCCAGATCATAAACTGGAATTATTTATGTGAGCGGAAGTGTCGACCCCTTCCCCCCATTCGGTGTATTGGCGATTGAGGGGGAGATAAATTATTATCGGCGCTAAGAGGGAGAGTGAGTGCGTGAGTGAGTGAGTGAGTGAGTACCTTTGGGTCTGAAGTCGAAAGTGAAGGTCCCGATGCTGATACGATCATGTTCACCTCTATTTTTGTCCTTATTGTGTTTCTTTTCGAGGTTATTTCATATACAGGTCTTCGAAAGATTGACTTAACTCCTCATTAATATTGTGTTTCTTTTGAATTCATCGTATACTACAGAGTTCCTCAAAAGGCAGAAATGGTTTTTCTTTCCCTAAAATTTGTAATATATAAATATCCCCAAAAGATAGCAAAAAGTCTTTGAGTGATTGATTTATAGATCTTAGGTATGATGCTAAGCACCGGTGCAACTAAGGCCATTCAGCGCTGAAACAGAAATTGACAGTAAAATGTTTGAAAGGTGTATCAGGAGGAAAACCTCACAGTTGCACTATGAATCAATTGTTAGGAGAGGGTGGACAGTAAGATGGAAGAAAGAGAATATGAACGGAGATACAATAAAAGGAATGAAAGTAGTTGCAGCTAGGGCCGAAGGGACGCTGCAAAGAACCTTAAATAATGCCTACTTTCCACTGCATAAGGTGCACTGACGGCACAACCCCACTACGGAGGGCAAAAAGTCTTTGTATAGTTGCTAGTAACCATTTGCAAAGTGTTTTCAGTACTAGTTATTCACAGTACTCTGTTTCATAGACTACTGAGAATAATTTGTCTTTAATTATAGGAGTAAGAAAAAGCCATTTTAGCATTTAGAAACCATATGCGGTTTTTTTTTATATATATACGCTGTGTACATAGTTCCGTAAGCATACTTACGAAAGAAAAAATTGTAAAGAAAAGATTTGTTAGATTATCACGTAATACAGTGCATGAAAGTTGATGAATATGGTAATGAGACGAGGAGCTAAGATAAGTCAAAGTGTAATATGAAAAGAAAAAAAAAAGCGATAAATTTCTAGTCGTATAATGAATTGAGATAATGGAGTTTGAGTTGATAGCAACGAGACTGTAAAATAAGAAAAAAAAATACCTGAAAAAAGTTGGGGTTCAAGAAACATGCACTGGGGAACGTTCAATTCCAAGATGGCAAGATGTCATAGAGTCAAGAAGGATTGACTATTTCAACATGAAATTCTTTTTAGGCATTGAGTTATCATACCATATTGCTTCACATTATCATAAAACTAGGTGACACTCAGTGAGTCACAGCCCTTTTCATAACCTCATTTTCCAAGGCATAATTCCCATCTTCATTTCATATCGTAATTTGTATATTCATTGTTTAAGGAGTAATTCCTGGGAGGACAGGAAGAAGGAATAAAAACAATAAGAGTTTATTCACGAAAGAAACTTATTTGGTGTAAATTAAAAAGCATGTCTGAGGGTTGGGTGTGTTATATCTCCAAGGATGTTTAAGATCCTTATGAATGGAGCGCTGTCAACAAAAAGATTAAGTACACAAAAGCTTTGCCAAGATATCCGGAAAGATCCGGAAAGAGAGAGCTGAAAGCAAAAGATATGAGCAAGAGTAAGGTTTTGACAGTAAATGGACATCAGGAAGACGTAGCAATGGCTGCTACTGTGGAGGAAGGGAGGAAAAATGGAATAGTTTTATAGTTTTATAGGTATCAAACCAACATTCTTTGGAATTTCACGTCAATGGTCCCTGTGTGTTTGTTTCATGTGAATAGGTTTCATCTAAAATAATAATAATAATAATAATAATAATAATAATAATAATAATAATAATAATAATAATAATAATAATAATAATAATAATAGCGTGCAATATGCGTTTCGAAAGCCAAGGTGAAAAATTGCAAAGGGATGCTGAGCTAATTTTCCCTCATGGTAGTGAGCTGTGGATGCTGATTACAAAAGACAGTAAAGGTTGATGCCGTTAAAGTGAACTGTTTCTGCATTACATGTGGTGTATGAAGAACTGAGAATGGTGATGAGTCTGGAAATATACAGAAGTGGTAGAAAGTTCGGTGTAAACTAAAGAGTGAATGAGGTATTTTGAAATGGTCTGCCTATTTGGTAACACTGGAGGACGACATATTAGTGAAAAATTAGTGAAAAATGTAAAATTCGGAGGTGTTAGAGGAGGAGGAGGAGGACAGGAAGACGTATAACTATGAAGGGGTTTCATATCCAGGATGTTTCAGAGTTCCTGCTAAATAGAGATGAACAACAGCGTGTATATAGTAAGTGGTTTTGACGACACTTCTCATGAACCTCCTTTCTATGGAAATGAAGAATGCAAATTTACGGAAACTTCCTGCACTGGTGGTACATCCACACTTCAGCAGTTGGAAGAATGAATATGATAGTGACTGCTGTTTTGCTTGTTAAGGGGCCACTGTATGATGTTGTGTATATATTATATATATATATATATATATATATTTATATATATTATATATATCATATATATAATATATATATATATATATATATATATATATATACACGCAATTATACATACATATGTAAACATATATAAATGTATATATACATTACACATACGTGTGTGCGTGTGTATGTATGTATGTATAAAAAGCACGGAAAAGACCACACAAAAGGGAATAGTTAAAGAAAACAGAACCACCTACTCTGTGTACATATATGCATGTATGTATGTATAATGTATATATATATATATATATACATACTATATATATATATATATATATATATATATATATATATATATAAGCGAATACCACAGGAAAATGATAGGCAGAAGTCCAAGCATTTTTCCGTCTTTATGGGGACATTGTCAAGGAACGAATGAAGACGAAATCGCTTGGGTTTCTGCCTAGCATTTTCTGTGGTATTCGCTTATTTAATGAAGTCACGTGCATCTACTGCTACTTTTAAGCATGTAGTATGTATGTGTATATATATGTGTGTTTGTATATATATATATATATATATATATATATATATATATATAATCATATAAATGTGTGCGTGTGCGTACAAAAATTTCATACCACCGAGGCCAGAGAGTGAAGACTAAGAGTAAAAACTTAATTCCTTCCAAATAACTTGAATGCTTCGACACCACAATTTTTTCTCGAGTCACTCACAGTCAGCGTTCCCTTTCATTGACGAGACAGTCGCAAAACGAAGAAAATGGTCGAAAAATTGGGGGAATTCCTCGTGTCCATTCAAACAAGGACGTTGATTTTTATTCACGTAACGGTTGGAGGGTTATTTGTCAGGCTTTACGGCGGAGGGAGAAAATGATTTCTCCAACGGAGATGTCTCAGGGGAACACAAGAACCGGTTCTCAACAACATGGAGTTTATTTCCCATGAGATATATATATATAACTCAAGGTAACAATTGTTATGTAGGGTTATGAAAGGTTGTGACAAGGTTCCTTTTGCCATTCGGCTCTCGAGATTACAGGCATTTGTTCCTGATTTAAGCTTCACAAATATCCTCTAAACAACCGTTCTTGTTGTACGAGAAATTCCTGTGCCTTGAGAGTAAAATATGGAAAAATAGTAGTCGAAGGCAGCTTTTGAGAACAAAAAATATGGATGTCTATGACTGATTATTTACAACAGAACAGATTCAGAGCTATTACTAAACGACTTTTTATTCTTAATTAATAACTCCTTCGAGAAAACATGGAAAAGAATCAATAAATGTTTTTAATAGCCACAATCTGAGTTTCAAAATACAAGGATGGCTTATATCCCGTCCAAATCACTTGTAAAACAGAAATAACATTAACAAGGATACGCAGTCACTGCACTTCATGACAAATGCAGGTTTTAATCCTATTATTTATAAATTACCCCTAATAGAAAAGGAAGCTTCCCATAAAATCAGAGCTATGCTTCAGACAATCGATTAACATAGATACATAGATGCACGTGACAATTTCAGTGACGAAATGCCCATAACATTAGTCTATTGCTCCTCTCTCTCTCTCTCTCTCTCTCTCTCTCTCTCTCTCTCTCTCTCTCTCTCTCTCTCACTACAGGCTAATCATAAACGCAAATGTTATCAAAAGACTCTCTCTCTCTCTCTCTCTCTCTCTCTCTCTCTCTCTCTCTCTCTCTCTCTCTTTCTCTCACCGTACTTATCGTAATACCATAACTCAATGATTTCTGGTAGGTATGATATCCCTCATAATTCAAGAGAAATACTCTGTGACCGGATCATAAACAAATGTAATGAAAATAAGGGCTAGGTTGACAGCCATCACCTTACTGGAAGTGCTTCGCAAATTATGGGGTAGGATGTATAACTCGTAAATACCTGTGAATGTAAAATTCCACTCTATTAGAAAGGTGAGATCTAGCTTATAAAGGTCCAATACCTGGGGAATGCAGCATTCTTCAAGCATAATATCTCATTGTGTGTGAAGCGTACAACAGCACTTCAGTAGCTGTGAATGTGATGTCACGCTTTTTATTTGGGAATGGAATGGATTAGAATCTAGTTTAGGCCGAAAGCTAAGCGCTAGGGCCCATGAGGTCATTCAGCGCTGGAAAGGAAATGGAGAGTAGGTAAGTTTGAAAGGTGTAAAAGGAGGAAAACCTCAAAGCAGTTGCACAATGAAATAATCGTTAAGAGAGGGTGGATAGAAAGATGGAAGAAAAATAATATGAATGGAGGTTTTTTAAAAGGAATGGAATGGGTTGCAGCTAGGGGCCGAAGGGACGCTGTATAGGGATGTATGGTCAAGTTGCAAACACTTCATGGGGTTGGTATACCACTTTACTACTAAAGGAATCTAGTATAACACCTTAATAACCGGAGAATGTATCATCTATTAGGAAATGAGAAAACCATGAAAATAGGTGGGGAATGTGGTATAACACTTCATTATTTGAGGAATTCGCTTTAATGCTACAAATACTTCGTTATGCATTTCCTCATTCTCCTGGACTTTCTCATCGGACTTTCTCATTAGTTGCAGTGAAGATTATATCATTTTGGGTAAGCACGCGAGTCTGAGGTGCTTATGGAAAAGAATTTTAAGAATATCTTCAAGATCTACATAAAATGCGCGTTCGCTCATGGCTTTGTACGGAATTCATGATCATTTTTTAAAAATAGATCTCTAGCTCTATTCACGGGAAGGGGGGTGAGTGTTCCTGTATTTAACGCTGTGTAAGCGCATACACACACATATACATATAATACATATATTATATATAAACACATTGATAGATAGAGCAATAAGCACTGTAACCAACCACAGTTGGATATCAATATAAGCAATTTTATATCCAATTCAATGACAATAATAATACCATGATAATCATAAATTACCACTATGTTACTCTCGAAGGGATTATTACGGCAGCAAGTATCACTATCGATAATAGTAATTAGACTGCTCGAAACAGTAAAGTGTTCAATGTTGTATAATAACGATTAATAACCCAGATTAGCATTTCAAGGTGACTGGTAATGGCAAAATAATGAGAAAATTGTTATAACAGATTTCAGTGGCAAAAGCACGCACATACTCAGTCGATGGATATTTTCCCGTTTTTAAAATAAGCTATGATTAACAACTGGCATGAAAAAAGAGGTTAACTAGAACAAACATAAAATTTGTGGGAAAAAATCCACTTACCCGTGGTTCCCGCTAATAATATTTTCCGTGTTGGAGGGATGTCGGTGTTTCCTACATTAATAATACATCGATTTAAAACAATGTCTTATACTAACAAAAGACAAACGATACTTAGGCTAGCAGATATTTTAATACTTTCTGAATAATTTGATAGCTGCCCTTTTATGAGTGTAAACAGCAGATGTCTCAGCATTAAGGTCGTTGGTATACAGAGGGAGAGAGAGAGAGAGAGAGAGAGAGAGAGAGAGAGAGAGAGAGAGAGAGAGAGAGAGAGAGAGAGAGAGATTTCCAAATTCCCTCTTAATAAAGAAGGGATTCAACCGAGAAAACGAGAGAGAGAGAGAGAGAGAGAGAGAGAGAGAGAGAGAGAGAGAGAGAGCACAGCTTAAAATATTAGAAAAACCCCAAAATATAAAATCAGAATGACCAATTCAGTATTCATCAGAAAAATGAAATTCAAGAAAGAACCAATCAGTATTCATCAGAAAAATGAAATTCAAGAAAGCAACCAATAAAGAAATCGGAAAAAGAAGAAAGACGAAGAGAAGAAAAGTTTCATAGAGATCTTTTCATATGGAAAATAAATGACTAAAAAAAAAACCTGGCCAACAACGCAATCCAGATTCATCCGTTTCTTCCACAGGTAACACGAACACAAAAACCGAAGGACTTACCGGCGCAGTTACTCCTAATTACAGGCCACGGAATTACCGATCGAGTGAAAGAGCCAAATTATACATTAACCTTATTTTTAAAGAGTCATTAAAACCGCTCTGGTTCCGGTAATAAGCGAGAAATGAGTTTACGAACCTACGATTCCAAGTTGTGTTGACTTGTTAATCCCAATTTAATTGTTATTCTCATCAGTACTTTGCGACTAACTTTCATCTATTCTTTTTATAGTTTATTTTCCTTTTAGTTTTCTGTAAAAGAAAACTATTGTGCCGGCTTTGTTTGTCCATCCGCCTTCAGATCTTAAATACTACTGAGGCTAGAGGGCTGCAATTTGGTAGGTTGATCATCCACCCACAAATCATTAAACACGCCAAATTGCAGTCCTCTAGCCTCAGTAGTTTTTATTTAATATACGGTTAAAGTTAGCCATTATCGCACTTTCTGGCAGTTATAGGGACCAACAACACAGGCCACCGCCGGACAGTGGCTGAGTTCCATAGGCCGCAGCTAAGAGTTTTAAGGGCCGTGGCTGAGGCCAGGATAAAAAACTAATTTTTTACTTGTTTATATTGTTTTGGCTTTTGGGGGGAGGGGGGAGCGTAGGGTTCCACATATATATGCGCATCTCTCACATTATACGAATAATAATAATTTTGCTACTAATCATATCAGTGTTTTGTTTTCCTTTTTCAGTCTCGTTCGAGACGTGCGTGCGCTTTTTGGATAATAATAATAATAATAATAATAATAATAATAATAATAATAATAATAATAATAATAATAATAATAATAATAATAATAATAACTCCCCACCCCTGACAACGTAAACCACACATAAGATCAATATGCTGACACGCTGATGGAATGCGTGTTGGAGGTCTCCAGTTTTGAAAGTAGCCTGTGAGAGAAATACGTTTGTAAAATTAGGGTAACGCAATTATAATTTTTTCCTAACCTGCAATTACATTCTCGTAATTGTACTCGTATTAGTGGGCTGATAAGTAATTCACATGTCATTATTATAAGGACACGCATAATAAGAAGCTTATGTGTACACACAAACATATATGTATATGTAATTAATGGTAAAAATCACGAAGGAAAGTGATACACTTTCCTTCGTGGTTTTTGCCTTCATTTATATAATTCATCACGTTCATATTTTCGTAATTCAGTTACACACACACACACACACACACACACACACACACACACACACACACACACACACATATATATATATATATATATATATATATATATATATATATATATATTACACAACTTCCTTTTCATAAGGAATATAATTGTTATTTTCAGGTGCATACTACATAAGCCACCTACCGTACTTTCATTTCAATCATTCGACTGATAGCAAAAAGCGTTATCAATGCACATTTCAAGCAGCATTACGCTCTCTTCAATGAACCTGTAAATATATTTACGCTTGATTTATGACGGCAGTGCTTTTCCAATAACTAAAAAATGTATATTTACGACCTCTATTACTCATGGTTAAAATATTGACTCAAAATAAATTCACGTCCGTCTTTGGGTTCAGGTTTTTACTGCCAATATTTTACAGAAATGGTTGAATAGTTGCACTGTATCTGTAATAAAGTACAAAGCAGGAAACTTGCAACAAAAATTGTAGTTATCATTCGGTACTGATCTCAAATCACACGTTTTTTTTTACCCAAAGTGAAATCCTATTTCACCTTGATTTTAGTACATTACTAAATATCACCTTACACAGTAATATCTCCTTACACATCTTACACATAGTATATGTCTATGTATAAGGTGATATACAAATAAACAATGCACCCAAGATCTGGAAGAGAGAGCAATCAATATAACAAAAATGAGAATTCAAAGTCTTTGTCAATATCAAGATGTTTTCACTTGCGAAAAAGTTAAGTATATCTGAGTTTAACCAGATCACTGAGCTAATCTGATTTACAGCTCTCGTAGGGCTGGCCCGGAGGATTAGATATATTTATTTTACGTGGCTAAGAACCAATTGGTTACCTTGCAACAGGACCTACAGTTTATTGTGGGATCGGAACCATACATATCGAGAAATTAATTTCTAATCATCAGAAACAAATTCCTCTGATTCCACGAAAACAATTGTACATAAACGTCTGAGTGAATTCGCATTAGAGATCTACCCCGTTTTTAGCAGATGCAGATAACTGTGTCAGTACGTGCGCAGATACACACATACACACACACATTCACATATACACATTTCTTTCCAGTGTTTACCTTCAACAAATATCCATTCATCCCCAGTGTTTGAATCAAAATACTGTTAAGAAATTAACATTTTAGGGGTTACTATAATCTCCCTTTGTTTACTTCCATTAAACCTGAGTTAATTAGGGCATTAAGCATCCTCGTCCCACAATGAATCGTATTCATCAGACGTAAATTATAAAGGGAATAAAAATTCTATTCAAATGTTACCTGAAAGCTCTCTCTCTCTCTCTCTCTCTCTCTGGCTCTCTCATCCCTCCCTCTCTCTCCACTCTTCCTCTTCTCTCTCTCTCTCTCTCTCCTGAAAATCTGAAAGAAGGAAGGAGAGCTGAAGTGATAATGACGAACACGTTTCTCAATATTTCTTGTAAACTGCAGTCGCGCGCGTGGGTGGGTGTGTGTGTGTTTGAGCGACATACCAAAAGGAAAAATGAATCAGAAGAAATAGTCCTGATCGGCGTCTTCTATCTAGACATGAAAATTTCCACAGGACTGGTCCTACAAGTGCTTCTTGAATTTCGGTACATATCCCGGCGAGCTTGTGGCACAACGTTGTTACTTATTTTACTAAATCAACTTGTTTTTTGTTGCGTGTCTACACGTTTAAGTGACTACTTTACAAGCATAATTGTCAACAGCTTCCCGTTTGCTATAAATTGCTATTTTGTGGAGTTTCCAGATACCTCCTGTGTTGTGTACCGAAATTCATGTGGTGTTTAAAACAGCTGAACAATTTTACCATATACATACATACATTCATACATACTATTATATTATATATATATATATATATATATATATTATATATATATATATATATATATAATAGAGGTGACAGCCAAGGCCGTGCGACTCACATCTATGCTAAGAAATAAAAGGGTATACGATTACACAATTAAAAATGCCGCTGACACCTGCAAAAAAGCGAACTTTTTTGACAGAAGGGGCTTGTTACTCATAAATCTTGTTTTCGTAAAACACCTCTACAGGATAATTTTTTTAATGAAAAACAACAAGAGTCGCTTTGCTGTCCTTTGGACCTGATTTTAATGTGCAGTTACTATACATTATAATTTGCACATTTTACTTTTTTTTCTTTTACAAATAAATAGTTAAAAGGTCATGCATTTCTAGGATGATATTTAATGTGTTGTCAAAACTTTCCTCCCATAAAACTAGTCTCGATAATATGTCTAACACGTTATTAAAACAGACTTGTTTTTAGCATCAATCCAATATTTCCTTATATGCATATTCTTATGTCTGTCACACAACTGAAGTTGAAAAAGCAGTGTTCGCATGTTTTAAAAAAAGAATGTCTATGTAGACCTGAATATATATACTGATGATGAAATAGATGCCATGAAGACATACGTCAAAAGACGCCTTGCGGTAATAATAACCGCGAAACATATAGTAGCACAAATACTCAGCTGATTACTTTTGATTTATGAAACTTAGGCTGTCAAGCCACGTACTTGGGCGCTTTAGGTTACTCGGCGCCGAAGACAGGAACAAGTGGGAGTTGGAGTGGCTGGACAGAAAGATAAAGACTTTCAAATAATAAATGAGATGAAGTACAAGGATCAAGAGGCAGAACTAGAAGACAACTTCACAGTTACACTAAGATATGATAGTTAGAAAAGCTATTGGTACATGGGCACTGCAAACACCTTCCAGTATTGGCTACAGTGCACCTCGTAATGTACACTGACAGCTCTACCTCCATACGGAACGAAAGCCCTTAATTGGATTAGCAGTCTATTAACTACAATTACAGGTGTTCAATATACTGAAAAGGCTCTGACAAAGAACTCAGCTGACAATACCAAAGGACGTGGATATCTAATCCCATGTAATTTCCGTGACAAATTTTATGCTGGTCACTGGACAGCAGCAATTTTTGTTCATATCGAGATAATAATCATGCTAGTGATTGCGCATGCGCTAGAAAAAATTGGTCTCTTTTAGCAGCATGTTAAAAAGAAATACAGTCGATGTTACTCTTATAAAAGGGGTTTCATAAAAATATAAATATCAGTTAAGGAATGAATGACCTTGATCAATTTATTTCAAAACAAATGTGTAAAATGCGCAGACTTTAAAGAGTGCTGGTAAGCTTGGTCCAAAGAACAACAACACAAAAATTCCATTACGAAATAATCCGGATCAAGTGCCTTTCAAACGCAAGACTTATAACCAGATTCCTTCTCTCTGTCAGTAAGAGACCCACCCCATTACTTTTAACAATGGTATTTCAACTTTGTGCTAGGTAGCAAATGACACAAATTTCTTCTACTACATACCAGTTCTCTGGACGATGGCTTAGCAGACGAAAGTAGTCTAAACAATATTTACTGACATTTTGCATATTATATATATATATATATATATATATAGATATATATATAATATATATATATATATTATAATATAATATATATATTAATTATATATAACACATATATATATATGTCATGTTTTAGAGTTAGCTGGCCTTATGCCAGCACGGGCTCTAGCTCCTAGAGCAGCCCATAAAAGATAATGTCACTGGAGTCCTGATTTTTCTTCAACCTACTGGGCGCTGGTTCGAACCCACTAGGGAACGAAATTATTATCAACTAAACAAATTCCCCTTCGGATAACATATTTGAAAATGTATTAATTCCGAGGTAGAGTGAATTTGATATAAGAGGACATTTGTAGCTTGATGTGTGTGATATATATATATATATATATATATAATATATATATATATATTATATAATATATATATATATATATATGTGTGTGTGTGTGTGTACAATGTGTGTATGCATACGGGGGGTAGGGAGTTTGACTGGTAGCATCCCCGCATCGCGAACAAGGTGACCAAGTTCAAAATCACTGGCGAGGGCATTGTAAGGACAACGCCTTTTTCCTAAATTTATGTATACAGTTTTCCTGTCCGCGCTGTACCTCACATCATATGACTGCGCACTTTTCGGCCTTGCCGCCGACATATCATTCATATATTAATCAATTATAGCAAATAATATTTATGTAAATTAGCATGTCAAGAAACACAAATCCGGGTCGGATAGTGTCATTTCTGTGTCAGTGTCTTGTTTGTTTTGTTTGTTTGTTTGTACAGTGTTTTTACGTTGCATGGAACCAGTGGTTATTCAAAAACGGGACCAACGGTTTTACGTAACTTCCGAACCACGTCGAGAGTAAAGTTCTATCACCAGAAATACACATAGCTCACACCTCAATGGAATGCTAGAGAATCGAACTCGCGGCCACAGAGGAGGCAGGTCTAGACCATATCGTTCACGCCACTGAGGCGCTTTGTGTCAGTGTCGGTCGCATACTACATATCCGCCCGCACACCTGGTTATAACCTGAGTTTACCTGTAATAAAGTATATACGAGCAAGAGCCCGTGCTGGCACAAGGCCAGTTTAATCTCAAACAATAACGTAATAAAGTCAGTGCTGTTTCTACCTGCCCCTTTGTCGTACCCTTACAGCATCATGAGAACAGTTTACAATAATAAGCCAGCTGCTCCTCGGTTGTCCTAAACAACGAATTAGTGCCTAGCAATTCGCTGAATGTGGTGGGTCACAATCAGGATAGAGAAGGTACGGGGATGGCAGCCTATGCATTAAAAAAAATTCTTTATATATATATATATATATATAGGAATATATATATATATATATATATATAATCTATATATATATATATATATATAATTATATATATATTAAGCCTAAAGATTCATTCCCTTCATATTCCAGGGGTTTCCCCTAAAATGGGTCACTAAATTCAGCGCAGTCGCGAAAGCTGTTTGGAAAAGATTTCGTTTACATATTCCTGTTATTTCAAAGTCGTCTCTCTTCCAGTATTCCAGTATCATACTATAATGGGCGTAATGTCTGTCTGTCTGTCTGTCTGTCTGTCTGTCTGTCATTCAATCACACAAAAGGCTGGTCAGATGGGCATGAAACTTGGCAGGGTTATGGTGGGGACCCCTAAGATGGTTTGTAATGGGGTTTCATCCAACCTACCCCCTTCCTTTGTGGGGGTGGGGGTGAGAAGGGATTCCCTGAAACGGAGCTGTTTCTGGCCGTGAACGAGGCTGGTTATTCTCGTAGACTTAGTTACTTTACGATTTTTCATACATAATTTCTATACAACTTCCCCGGAGAAAGTCGCGAATATTTCAGCTCAGACACAATAGAAGATGAAAATTATCATCAATATCCGCAAGATTTTTTGAATAACTTAAATCCATCGGGACTGCCAGTGCACAAAATAACGTTGAAGAAGTACTGCCCGGTAATGTTGCTTCGGAATTTCGATCCTGCCAATGGACATTGCAACGGAACGAGGTACACCGTTACGGAGCTAAACTCCCACGTCATCGAAGCAGTGATAGCAACGGGCCCTCACACTGGCAAACGTCTGTTCATCCCCCGGATTCCTCTGATGCCTTCGGACAACCAGTTTCCATTCCAGTTATGGCGCAGGCAGTTTTCCATCAACCTGGCCTTCTCATTCACTGCAAACAAGTCGCAGGGCCAGACTTTGGATCGTGTTGGTGTGTTTCTGCCGTCACCCATGTTCACGCATGGCCAACTGTATGTGGTGATGAGCAGAGCAACTGACTCTGCCAACTTGAAATTAAGTTGTGGACAAACTGATAATATTGTGTACAAAGAGGTTCTGTGGTAGGTATGTATAAAAATCGCCCTTATTTTAATATTGCTGAACAAATAGTAAATATAAATTTTTCACTTCTGCACCCGTATTTTATCACCCATCGTAGATGGGTCAGTTTGCTAGTATGGAGAACGCTGAAATTCTCTTACAGCCCACTTATTCCCAACCCTTGTGATCAATACCCTCACGGACAGTAGAATGTTGTCTATAACATCGGCCTTACCATACTAAAAGTTTAACTGAGCGCCCTTTTCGTTGATGATTCACATGAAATTTGTGTGTTTTGAAATGGATGAATTTCAACTGTTTTTTGTAATATTTTAATTCCGATGAACTTAATGACTCTTTAAGGCCGTTGCCTACTGTTACTTGCATGTCAATTCCGATAAAAGTTTTTTCGTTCGCTACTGAGAATTAAGTCTATTCTGGTGATGCAGTATACGACGATAGCTTCAATATTATAGATGATGATATTCCTCGAACCAGATAAAGCATTTGTGCCTAATAATTTAAGATTCAGCGATGCATAGAAAATTTACCTCCAACTGTATCAAGGAATATATAATTACATTTAGAGATGATCCTGGGTGGACCAGTACCTAGAGAGAGAGAGAGAGAGAGAGAGAGACCATGCAGTCACTTACATAATGACGTGACATACCGCAAATTTGCCTCTTAAACGTAACAACGAAATATCGCTTAGCTATTATTCTTGCGTGACTGAGGAATGGCAAGTAATTCTATATCACCGAGAATGGATTTTTTTTGCTCATTCAAGACGTCGTCAAGAGCCCAGAGGTATTTGGGCCACGTGCGCATAACGTATATATAGCTCAGCTACATCATATGTCTGTGTGGACTGAATGTTGTGTTTATTGGGGTTACCTATATACGTTCACTGTAGGTGGCGGCTCAGGTTTCACTGCGATTAGGCTTAGAACACTCGCAAGTTAGTTATTCGATCTAGATTGAACTGGCTTATCCCAGTAGCTACTGTGATCCCTGACGTAAGGCTGCCACTTTAGTCCAGCCAACATTCTAAAATTGCTTTGATGGGACAATAAGGAAAGCTGCTTTGCAACATCTGTTAACCCATTCCAGTCTTTTCTAAAGCGTTAATTTAATCCTCTCCGGGGCTTGGCTCGAGATCTTAGGGATTTCATCAATATTCAATTAAAAAAAAATTTCTCTGAGTATCTTTTAAGCAGTTTTTCTTTTCATTTCAGTGCATATGAAATTAACAACACTGGCAATCCTAATAATGATAATGAGTTTTAAGTTATGGAAGATATATATTTTTTCACTGTATCTTATACATTTCTTGCGGATTGTCATTGTGTGATCTCCGTTCTGGTTAAATCTGACATTCTCCTCTGAGTGACCACTAACTTTCAAATGTTCATGTTGACCTCAGGCCCTCGAGACAGATTTGACAATGCGGGTACATGAATTTGCCTTATGTCTTTGCTTTTATGAATAAAAAAAAAGTTTCTGATAAAAATTGATAATTACAATTTTCTAATGAAAACAGCTAATAGTACACTGTTTATTACACGAACGTATATCTTAGTTTAACCAGACCATTGAGCTGACTAACAGCTCTCCTAGGGCTGGGCCGAAGAATTAGATATTATTTTTACGTGGCTAGGAACCAATTGGTTACCTAGCAACGGGACCTACAGCTTATTGTGGGATCCGAACCACATCACATCCAGAAATGAATTTCTATCACCAGAAATAAATTCCTCTGATTCCGCGTTGGCCGAGCCGAGAATCGATCTTCCGACTACCAGACTGGTAGCCGAGCGCGAAAACCACTCGCCCAACGAGGAACTACTGTTTATTACAAACTAATAATAACTGCATTTAGGCAAATTTGTGCCTAATTAGTGTCTGCTAAGCTCATGGATTCTTCATGACAGTGATACGTTGAGCATAGAATGAATTCCCTTATTCGCCCCACCAGAGTTCTTAGGGTATTAGCTGGCTAAGTGTGAAAGGGATTGGAGGCTTAGTGTGACCCTCCTGGCTCAGTCTTAGCCACACAGACGTTTGGACTTCATCATAAACATGGTCAGGTTTTTCACTGCGAAGCCTTCTACGTGTTTATAAACGGCTTCGCCCCGTGCATATACAACCTTATTCCTGTGTATTTGTAGGCTTAGGTCTGACTAAAATTGTTGAAGCATATTTGAAATGCGATGTGGAGAAAGAGAACCATGATTGCAGTGCGGACAAACAGTACAGAGATCAGAGATCCAATTCTATGGAGATTGATAAATTCATGGAATTTGCGCTGCCAAGCCGAGCACTAGGGCACCTCCGGCCATTCAGCGCTGAAGACAGTGTAAAGTGGGAGTTGGAGTGGTTGTGTAACAAGATGAAAAAGATTCAGGAAACAAAAGAGATGAAGTACAAGGATCTAAAGGTGGAGCTGAGAGAAAAACCCAGAGTTGCACCGATAAGTGATCGTTAGAGAGGTTGGATAAAAAGACTTAAAGAGGAAATTAGAATGGAGGTAAAATAAAAGGCTAAAAAGTGGTTCAGCCAGGGCATGAAGAGACGCTGCAAATGCCCTTTAGTATTCTTACAGTGCAAAAGATGAGGTGCACTCACGGCACTAACTCCTACTCCCTCACGGGAAAAGCTATGGTGATGGAAAGCTCGAATGGTCGAGCTCGTTTGAGGATGAAGCTGATATCATTCATATCAAGGTGCGTAACTGAGCCTCAATGTCCTCACATATGCTGGCAAACAGGCCTGTGGTAAGAGTATTCGCGAGAACATCACAGTAAACTGAAAGACAAATAAATAAAGTGACAAACTAAGAAACCAAAGGTGATTATTCGAAGAAACATTAAAAAAAGGAAGAGAGAAATAGTGATGATTATTAGATCACTGCCGTGAAGATCATTTCCCTCACGTCAATTTCGCGAAAGCCGCCCTCATCGTTTATAAAACTTGCTTGAAAATGTCAGATTGCCTTTATTGTCTCTTACCTATTGTATCCACGAAGCTTTATGGTAATGAGACGAACGGAGTACATTCAAGCGTCATTCTTTCCTAAAATGCAAGCACACAAGGGTCAGAATTGCGTGTTACCCTGTGGGATCGAAACCGTTGCCGTAAACAATTCATCTAAGAAAAGAAATTACGGTCTGGAGGGGAATGTAAGCAAGTTCACTCTTTCCAGCCTTTCAGAATACGGATAAAAGTCCTTTGGCGGAGATCAATGTACGTGGGAGGGTAGTTATACACGCAGATGAGAAGCAAAGGAGGAAGCAGCTTAAATACTCTAAATAAAGATGGGGGTTTTTTCTTCTTCACGAAACGTTTCTGGATTATGGCCAAATGTGATAGTTTGAACATTGATGTTCTATATCTAAAAACAAATTTTATTGTTAGTTTGCTAATCACTTTTACATGACGTTGCGCGGCAGTGCTGCCTTCCCCTCCAACGATAATCAAAGTTTTGTTATGAAAACATCATGGTCCTTTCAAAAAGCTTACTAAACATGAATTGACAAACATAACATAATGAAGGTTTTGCTTTCCATTGGCGATATAAATGTGAAAATGATAATGCTGATCTTTACCCGCTTCTTTTATAAAGTACATCATGAACAAATAAAATAAACAAACTAAAATCGCCACAGCAAACGTGAGGCGTGGTTGCCTGACAGTTATGAGCCCCTTGAAAGGGGAAGGGACTCTCTCCTTTGGCTGGGTGAAGCAGTGGTTTAAAATATTTCCTGCAAAGAGACAAAGACAGAGAGAGAGAGAGAGAGAGAGAGAGAGAGAGAGAGAGAGAGAGAGAAGAAGAACGAGGTGTGAAGGTGTGGTACAAACTTTCTGGACTTTTTTTCTCAAGTGGACACGAGACACTTTTCTCTTCGTAGTATGTTTAATAACCGCTACAGCGAAAGAAATTTTGAAGACCTGAAGTGTTGACAACACTTCGATTGAACCTCTAAGGTTTTCAACAGCCTTCCATTCATTAAAACGTCATTCCTTCCAGGTACGCCGTAGCCAAGTCACTACGGTTTTTCCCTAATTTTTAAGAATTGATTCGTGAACTGCTTTGAGCACTTTCCTTCACTCTGAGAACTCTTATTCTTATTACTATTACTATACGTATTTCCGATTCGTTATTAGATACATCTCGTTAGCATTTCCCTGAATAATATTTTAAAATATTAAACAATTTTATTTTATAATGTCATACTTTTTAAACAAGAATATATAGTTTTTATAGTACAAAGAAACTGAAAGCTACTGTTAATACAAATAACTACAAAATCGTGACCCTTTACACAATTTTCGCGTAATATTTTATTTTGTTCATTGGAATACTGGAACAGTTGACCGAAGATGGCCAGTTCAACAAACACTTGTTAACTAAAAACTTTATCTACCTCGGCTCGAATAAGGATCCTTTCGCTGAATCACAATCTTTTCAAAAAATGTTCAAACATTCTGTGATGGATCGACGTGTTATATCTAACTTTAGATATAACCTTTGATTTAAAAAAAAAAAAAATACGCAATCTCTATATTCCAATTCTCACTGTCATCGCTTTCCATGAGCATCCACTACTATTGTAATGGCAAGACGGGTCAGAACCAGACCCTGCCAGACAGAGAGAGAGATCAACCCGGTGGGACCAGCTGTAAAAACCGAGCAAGTACCCCCCCAAGAGAGCCGTTCGTAATGCAGTACATAATTATGCCATTTTTGTATCCTTCACCTGCGCTATTAAGACGTTATAACATGCCTCTCGTCGAGGGTATGGTCTTCAAATAAGCTATTTCAAAAGCCATTAAGGCAAGCATGATTACACCCTTGTTTTTATTAGCGATAATGGGAGGTGTGTAACGTGAAAACGCGATTTTTTCCCCCATCCAAACCATCAATCACGCACAAGGCAGTGGGTCTTTGTTCCCCAAAATAAACAAGTGATTTGAAAACTATTACTGAAATAAATCTCCCGTTTTGCTTGCTTACAAAACCAATAGAATGATTAGAAAACAAGTAAAAAATGCGCCGAGGTTTCTTCGACGCTATCAAGTTTCCTGTTCGGTGGTGGCCTCAGCCAAGGCCCTTGAAACTCTTAACCACGGCCCATGAAACTCGGCCACGGTCCGTTGGTGGCGTATGTTGTTGGTTCCTACAGTGCTGCCAGAGGTACGATTATAGCTAAATTTAACCTTATTAAATAAAATAAATACCACTGAGGCTAGAGGGCTGCAATTTGAATTGTTTGATGATTGGAGGGTAGATGATCAACATACCAATTTTCATCCCTCTAGAGCCTCAGTAGTTTATAAGATTTGAGGGCGGACGGACAAAGCCGGAACAATAGTTTTCTTTTGCATACAACTAAAAAACACTCGTAGTTTTCCTTCTCTGTTTCAGCACTCAGAGAGATTAATAACTAAACATCAAAATATATCGATGAGGCCAGAAAAACCAACAGAGAGAGAGAATGAGATAAACTTGAGATCTAAGGGAAGGAAGAAAGAGAGAAACCGTCTCCATGGGAATTTTTCTAAATGACTGATTTGATTCATTTTGTTTTATTAAGCGCCATCTGTACCAATCATTTTCTTACTTGTGAGTTTATGACTACTTCCTTGCTGCTATATGATTAGTTAACAACCCAGTAAGATTATGTGGTGCTGGGATGGTTAATGAACATCCGGTAAAAATACATGATCCTTATTATCAATATTATTACCAATTGGGCGGCCTAACGGCGATAACTCACGCTGCTTCAAGTCAAACCATCAAAGGGATAAATAGGTATCTCGGAACACTCTGCTACATAAACGTCACCGTTAATTGCATTTCAAATAGTCTTCCAACGTCAAACTGCTAATTATTCTTTATAGCGGAGGTGAAAAGACAAAGCTTAACTAAGCCTAGTATTCGAGAAGATGAAACCTATTCACGTGAAACTAGCACACAGGGGCCATTGACTTGAAATACAAGCTTCCAAAGAATGTTGGGTTCAACTTTCCATCGTAGACCCCACACAGCAGCAGTAACTGATCACGATACAGAGCTGGTGATTTTTCATCGCTTGGGGAGATGCAAGCCTGTGACATCTGACTGGCATGTCACGACACCAACCTCTATACCAGCGGACCAGCTAAATAATAATTATACTAGAAAAATTAATAATAATAATAATAATAATTCGGTATTATTATTATTATTATTATTATTATTATTATTATTTTATTATTATTATTATTATTATTAGATTATTTATTATTATTCTTATTATTATTATTATTATTATTATTATTATTATTATTATTATATTATTATTAAAACAGACACTGATAGAAAATAATCTACCTGATGGCCGCAAGATTTGGACCATTTGAAAAATGACTGTTAACCTGTCTAGAGAAAATCTGTTGAACTTACTGTGTGGTGAATTCTATGAATTACTACTGAGGTATAGCATTGCATGACAGGTGATATAGCAGTATAAGCCGAACTCTCTTCCTCTTCGGCGCCAGATCGATGCACCTGAGTCCTGCACCTGGCAGAGGAGTTCATTTCTATGGCGTACGTTACGATCAGGCCTTAAAGATGCCACCCCAACTCACGCACGCAGTGGACTACATAAGAATCAGACGCATGTAGTACATACGTAGGTCTATACTGCATTTGCCATGTTCATTTATATTCTGCTAGTAATATGTGCATGTGCTCAACACGTTTTTATATAGTTTGAAGTTTAACACACTATATATATGTATATGTATATATTAAAAAATATATACAGTATATATATATAATATATATATATATATATATATATATATATATAGATATATATATATATATAAGGGCATATGTATACTAGTAATCTTCATATGCACGAAATAATATCACTCAATAATTAGTTTGTAAAAAAATCAAACTTTTGACCAAAACTAACGCCAGAGTTTTAATTGTCATTTCATTCACTATTATGCATACTCATCTGGAATAATAATAATAATAATAATAATAATAATAGTAGTAGCCATGATAATAATAATAATAATAATAATAATAATAATAATAATAATAATATAGTAGTAGCCATGATTCCCATGACAAAAGTACTACAGAAGATGGATGCCGGGTACCAACTCAAGAAAAGAGGCAACAAAATCAACCATCTGATGTTCATGGACGACATCAAGCTGTATGGTAAGAGCATCAAGGAAATAGATAGCCTAATCCAGACTGTAAGGATTGTATCTGGGGGACATCAGGATGGAGTTTGGAATAGAAAAATGCGCCTTAGTCAACATACAAAAAGGCAAAGTAACGAGAACTGAAGGGATAAAGCTACCAGATGGGAGCAACATCAAACACATAGATGAGACTGGATACAAATACCTGGGAATAATGGAAGGAGGGGATATAAAACACCAAGAGATGAAGGACACGATCAGGAAAGAATATATGCAGAGACTCAAGGCGATACTCAAGTCAAAACTCAACGCCGGAAATATGATAAAAGCCATAAACACATGGGCAGTGCCAGTAATCAGATACAGCGCAGGAATAGTGGAATGGACGAAGGCAGAACTCCGCAGCATTGATCAGAAAACCAGGAAACAAATGACAATACACAAAGCACTACACCCAAGAGCAAATACGGACAGACTATACATAACACGAAAGGAAGGAGGGAGAGGACTACTAAGTATAGAGGACTGCGTCAACATCGAAAACAGAGCACTGGGGCAATATCTGAAAACCAGTGAAGACGAGTGGCTAAAGAGTGCATGGGAAGAAGGATTAATAAAAGTAGACGAAGACCCAGAAATATACAGAGACAGGAGAAAGACAGAAAGAACAGAGGACTGGCACAACAAACCAATGCACGGACAATACATGAGACAGACTAAAGAACTAGCCAGCGATGACAATTGGCAATGGCTACAGAGGGGAGAGCTCAAGAAGGAAACTGAAGGAATGATAACAGCGGCACAAGATCAGGCCCTAAGAACCAGATATGTTCAAAGTACGATAGACGGAAATAACATCTCTCCCATATGTAGGAAGTGCAATACGAAAAATGAAACCATAAACCACATAGCAAGTGAATGCCCGGCACTTGCACAGAACCAGTACAAAAAGAGGCATGATTCAGTGGCAAAAGCCCTCCACTGGAGCCTGTGCAAGAAACATCAGCTACCTTGCAGTAATAAGTGGTACGAGCACCAACCTGAAGGAGTGATAGAAAACGATCAGGCAAAGATCCTCTGGGACTATGGTATCAGAACGGATAGGGTGATACGTGCAAACAGACCAGACGTGACGTTGATTGACAAAGTCAAGAAGAAAGTATCACTCATTGATGTCGCAATACCATGGGACACCAGAGTTGAAGAGAAAGAGAGGGAAAAAATGGATAAGTATCAAGATCTGAAAATAGAAATAAGAAGGATATGGGATATGCCAGTGGAAATCGTACCCATAATCATAGGAGCACTAGGCACGATCCCAAGATCCCTGAAAAGGAATCTAGAAAAACTAGAGGCTGAAGTAGCTCCAGGACTCATGCAGAAGAGTGTGATCCTAGAAACGGCACACATTGTAAGAAAAGTGATGGACTCCTAAGGAGGCAGGATGCAACCCGGAACCCCACACTATAAATACCACCCAGTCGAATTAGAGGACTGTGATAGAGCAAAAAAAAAAAAAAAAAAAAAAAATCGTACCCATAATCATAGGAGCACTAGGCACGATCCCCAAGATCCCTGAAAAGGAATCTAGAAAAACTAGAGGCTGAAGTAGCTCCAGGACTCATGCAGAAGAGTGTGATCCTAGAAACGGCACACATTGTAAGAAAAGTGATGGACTCCTAAGGAGGCAGGATGCAACCCGGAACCCCACACTATAAATACCACCCAGTCGAATTAGAGGACTGTGATAGAGCAAAAAAAAAAAAAAAAAAAAAAAAAAAAAAAATAATAATAATAATAATAATAATAATAATAATAATAATTGAATTACATGTTTATTTCAAGCATCTTACGAAAAAACGCATTTTAAGCATGTTTAATCACTTAATCATTATGTTTTCTTTTACTCAAAATTTTCAATTAATATAATTGCTTGTTAGTGAAGTCTTCACGACATTCAAGGCGCTTCTTGCACTCGCCACAACGTTATTTTTGTTTAATGGAAGGAGATTTCATGGAAATATACTGGAATTTCATCACGAATTTCAATAATTAAGATTTTCACATTTTTCAATAAGGAACTGAATGAGTATTAAAGAATGATTTGGATTTTGACACACATCACACACACACACACACACCATATAGATATATATAGTTAAAGGCAAAAGCCACGAAGGAAAGTGAAACAAAGGAGTATATACTATACTGCAAGGCCTATCGACTCAATGTCCTTTATTTAGCAGACAAAGTCGAAAGGCCTCGCCGTACTCTTTCGTTTAACTTTTCTTCGTGGCTTTTGCCTTTATTTATATGCTCATCACGAAGCAAATTTTCGTGACTCGTTATATATATATATGATTATATATATATATATATATATATATATATATTATAATATAATATAATTATATAATACACACATTTATATATTATATATGAATATATATAATATTCAAATACGCATATAATATAAATAAAGGTATAAGCCACGAAAGAAAGTGAATTATACCTTTATTTATGGATTCAGTTATACATGGATCTATTATATATATATATATATATATATATATATATATATATATATATATATTATATATATATGAATAACTTGATCAAGAAGTATATAAAACGTGATGCTATGTTTAAATAAAGGTTTTTTGCCATGAAGGAAAAAATGAAAAAGCGAGATAGCCAAGTACTTTTCGGTCCGAACAGGACCGAAAGTACTTGGCTATCTCGCCATTAACTATCGGATCCTTGTTTAGAATGAAAGACCGCCTTAGTCCTCTTCTAAAATCTAATGTTGTATATAAATATACGTGCCCGAGATGTGATCACGGGACTTATGTGGGTTGCACGAAGAGGTTACTAAAAGTGAGAATAGATTCTCACAGAGGTTTAAGTTTTAGAACGGGCAGCAGATTAACAAACCCCGAACAGTCAAGTATCAGAAACCACTCTAAATCATGTAAAAAACATATATTAATGAAAAGGATTTTACTATTATAGGCCAAACACAAAACGAAAACGACCTAACAACCTTGGAATCCATTATGATAAAAAAAGATAGTTCCGTCCCTAAATGCGCAATCCTCCTCTGTTCAATTGTTCATCGCCTAGAGTGCTTGTTTATATTTTCTAAAAATACTCTCAGTCACTGCCCGTCCTTTGCGAGGATAAGGTACAGAATAGCCTTACCGTTTTAGTGTTATTTATTTATTTTCGTATGCTTTTTTTGTAATTTTTAAATAATTTTAATGTAACTGTACTGTACATAATTTTATGTTTTTCTGTTTTAAGAGATTCATAACTTTTTAATGTTCTACATTCTGATGTTGATGCTCATTGAATTTTAAATATTGCGTAGTTTTTATGAATTATGCAGTGCGTAGTTTTAATGTTCGTGTGTTTATCTTTAATTAATTATAGCCTTGAGAATGCGACTATGAGTCGTGAAACGTCGGCGAAATAAATGTACCTGAGTACGATGCCTTTCCCTATGGTTCCCCTGATGAGATATATATATATATATATATATATATATATATATATATATATATATATATATATATATATATATATATATATATATATATATATATATATATATATATATATATATATATATATATGTGTGTGTGTGTGTGCGTGTGTGTGCAGCAGGCAGTCATTTGAGAATACAACCATGTTAAATATTGCAAGTTAGTGTTCTATCTACAACTATTCAATTTTCTTCACAGAAAACTGTCTGACTACCAAACAAATCGCTGAATCCTTTAGGAATAAATGAAGATATAGTAGAAAATGCGGACGTTTTCCTTTAGTGACAGACTTCCCTCACAAATACATGACGTCAGGACATAGTAAGACAGCAGGTTCTAGAATAATAATCCAACTTTTAATTCCATTGGGACGCTTCGGTTTTAACACACTAAGCCATTTTTTTTTTTACCTAAAACATGAGGCAAAACATCGACTATAGCGCTTGTTTGGCTGTTCCGGAGAGGGTCAGATTCCCTAGGAATCAATCTCTAGCAACTATTTAGAATGATAGAAAGGGAGAAGACTGGAACTTGAGAAGTCATTTTAAGAAAGACAGTCATGCTTCTTCGACTTTAAGAGCAACGATCAGTTTAAAGGTTCAGTTATGTACCTGCTGTCTTTACACAAGCATGGATACCCGGCCAAGAAGATGGATGAATCGTGGTTGCAGAGAGTAACGTTCTTTTCATATATGGTAGAACCTTTGTAACGTCTAACTGGAGTTATAAAAAAAACATGTTTTTCAAGGAGAACAGTAATCGGGTAGGTACTAGGGGATCGCATCATGTCTTGAACTTCTGGAGTTCAAAATTGATGCCAACCAACAGCATCTGGTGTTTTTAGGCGGCCGCCTATCCAAGTACTGACCAGACCCTAAGTTGTTTCATTTCGCCGATAGGGCAAAAAGCGGTGCTTTCAACTTGGTATGGCTCTAGGATATTGGTAGGGAAGCAATAACGGTAGTAAAAGTCGCAGTTATAGGCATAAAGAACTGGGCCACGATTACATTACCTCGAGCAGCCATTACCATTGGAATTACACTTTTTCCTTTAAGAACTTGGACAAGAAAGAAAATTATAACGGAACTCAAAGTTTCCTCAAGGTTTTATAATAGCAATGTTCGAAAATTATCTTTTAAAAGGACACACATACTTTAATAAATTATAACGAAGGCAAAAGTGCATCACAATCTGAAATTTCCTGTATGCGACTACACTACAGAAATGTGCCAACCTGTCGACAAATTTCCTGGGTATACAGTCAACACTAACACTTCCGCAGCGCTCTGGGCTAGATACAAAACAAGTTGGAAAGGTCTTTTGTAAAATTCTTTTGGCCCCATCGTAATTCTTTCTGCTTTTAGTTTTCGGTAAAGGAAAACTATTGGGCCAACTTTGTCCGTCCGTCCGCCGTCGGATCTCAAAAACTACTGAGGCCAGAGGGCTGCAAATTGCTATGTTGATCATCCACCCTCCAATCATCAAACGTACCAAATTGCAGCCCTCTAGCTTCAGTAGCTTTTATTTTATTTAAGGCTAAAATTACCCATAATCATACTTCTGGTAGCGCTAAAGGTACCAACAACATAGGCCACCACCGGAAAGTGGCTGAGTTACATGGGCCGCGGCTAAGAGTGTTATGGGCCGTGGCTGAGGCCACCACCGGTCAGAAAACTCGATTACGCTAAAGAAACTTTGGCGCATTGTTTACTTGTTTGTGCCTTCCAAACTCGCTGTGCATTACATGATTTTGTTGATTTGCTTAACACTAATACATTTCGGCAACACCAAAATTTCCTGGTCCTCGATCCCATCATCTCGTAACTACGGGCCTGAGACTGAGGGCACTACGAATTATATAGATATAATGAAAAGCTAATATCAAGTAAATACGAGTATGGGTATCTGTGAGGTTCAAGTTATGTTCTGTAACAGATTTCTTCAAAGAGATACAAAAGAAAAGCGAACGGGGTAAAGAGATTCTACATAGGAATGTATTGTGTAGGCGGAAGGCTTACATAACCAGGAGTCATTGTACGAATAGTTTGCATCTATCAATCAGGTAATCAATCAATCAATCACTTATGGTTATTATACTGACAGCCAAAGTAACCTCAAATAAATATCCATTATTGGACCAGCTACCTAAAGTTCCGCATTGGCGTGTTCATGAGTGTACAAATTAACGCTCCCTGTAAGTCAGACTTTTGTATCTAAACAAAATGTAATCAACGTTCAGCAAACGAAAAGAAAACCATCATTAAGAATTATGAAGGCTTGTTGAAGCACAGAAAATACATTTCTTAAGGATGCCGTGAATAGGTGATATGGCAGACTCCAAAAAATTACTACTAACAATATCTCTAAAAAATGACTGGGGATTAACACTATCTCCAAAAACTGACTAGTGAGTAACAATATCTCCAAAAAATGACTGGGGAGAAATACTTTCTCCAAAAAAATGACAAGTGAGTTACAGTATCTCCAAAAATTGACTAGGGAGTAACACTATCTCCAGAAAATTACTAGTGAGTAACAATATCAGTATCTAACAGTACCTCAAATCCAAGTAATCATGTACTTTAGAGGACCAGCTTACAAGAGTACATCATCAATCTTGAGGTGTGAGTGTGTACTTAGCGTGACGTGCTTACAAAGCCCCTTCCTGCGCACGTGTGTAATAATTACATTCCATTACACTTCCCATGAGAGTCCCTCCTCCCAATTCCAATTAAGGGCAACTAGACAAACAAGTGCGTTATGAAAACAGAAGAAGAAGAAGAAGAAGAAGAAGAAGAAGAATAGGGAGAAGAAGAAGAGGAAGAGGGCTCGTGTCCTCTCTCCATAATTTCCTTACCCGCGGACGGAGGAAGAAGCAAGCAGCACCCGTGCAAGCACCGCCTCCGCCAAAACCCGCCAAATCAGGAAGAAGAATCTTGGGACAGTCATGATGGAAGAGGAGAGGTAAACAAATCTCTTCAGATAAACCGTCGTCAGACGAAATGACTGTTCGGGGTAGGTCAGCGCCTACGATGTAATTACAGTGCAGCTTATTCCAAGACGGTAGTGTGATTAACTGCTCCCGATCTTCATCATGCGTTCATGTTTAGTCCATTTCACTTCATTAACATACGCATAAGCCAATCAATAGCGGTAAAGAGGAATCTGGAAAGGAGAACGATGTTCCAAAAGCTATAAAAACTGTGAAGTTCAGCAGCAAGGCACGACAAGGTACGTGATTATCTAGGTTCTACCCATGAGGGAAATCTTATGATGGATTTCTGCCTGATTAAAGCGGAACCACATGGTTCTCTTTCCTTCTTCTTGGCTTTTCCTTCTTCGCAAAGGCACAGACACACACACACAAACACACACCGCCAATACCTCTAGCGGCAGAGCCAATGCCCCCACCACGAGTAGCTCCATCTAATCACCAAAACTGACATGCGAATCACTACGTAACTCCCCGGCGGAACACAGAGCGCAGACGCCCACTGCGAAACTCTTGGAAATTCCTGGGGGCTTTAACGAGCTCGGCCAACCGCCACCTTCGGCAGGAAGGTCGTCACAATACTGAAAAAAGTCCGCATGAGGCTTAAGATCCCCAGTTCTAGAAAGGAGACAGAGCCAACCCTGTGTTTACTGCGGACCAAATCGATTCTTGTTTAACCCTCACCTCTCACTCTCACTCTCTCTCTCTTCCTCTCCCCTTCACCCCGGTCTTCTACCCCCTTCCCCTTCCCTCTCTCTCTCTCTCTCTCCCCTTGCCCATCAATGCTTTCTCATAATCACCCCCTCTCTCTTCCTACCCCTCTCCCCTCCCTCCCTTCTCATTCGTTCCCTTCCCTCGTCTTCTCCTTCCGCGTAAAATGATAGAATGCTGATCCTCTGAAAAAACATTAGGCTAAAAGAGGGAGGTGACCACACGATGGTTATGACGGTGAAGTTGATGGTGACGTTGGGTTTCCTTTGTTCTTAAGTATCTGTCACCGTTATTCGTAGCACTATCGTCTAATTTGAAAAGTAAGTCCGTCGGAATGTATGTGAATTTGAGATGGCAATCCAGATGACTTCATTTGGTTTTTCCGGGAATAAATGAGTGTTTTGGTGAAGTGTAAGCGATATTTCATTTAAATGAAAAGTGAAGAAATTGTAATAAAGAATTTTAGATCAAGATAGTAAAACCTAGCAAATGCGAAAAAGGGTATAATTAAAGTCAGGTAAGATGAAAGTCCAGTACCACAGGAATATGTCATTACAATAAAGAAGTAATACATGAGAGAAAAGTCCAAAACAAACACATAGCTGTAAAAATATTAAAGAGGGAAATGAAAAGGCTGCAGAATGAGAGGTCAACTCGTGCAAAAATAATCCGGAAGTAAAGAATAGAAAATCATCTCTACTTTGACAGATTACAAATAAGGAAGCTTGTCGATTCTTCCGTCCTTCAGTCGAGGTGTGGCAAATGTAACTATTGAAGATATATTAAAACTATCACAAACTACAGCACCACTATGAAAACCAATATGCAAACCAGTCAACTATAAATCGCCAGCTCTGGGTAAAATATTTCAAGAAAATCTGCGGTAAGAAAACTACAAAATAACAACAGCAACAACGATCAGACTATGAGAACAATAACGGCGTAAACTGAACCTGCCGGAAAGAAAAAAAAGAAGAACAGAAGAAGAAAGCTTGAAAACGAAGGGCTTTCAAGGCGAACGATAAAAGCACACCTGAACGCAACACCAAGGGAAACCAGGAAGTCATCAGCGGACTATTCGTCTTGCTAATTCCATATATTTTCGACCATCTTCATTTATTTTTGTCTCTCGTTCAATTAAAAACCCCTTTCTTCTTCTTCCTCCTCCTCCTCTTCTTCTTCTTTGTGGCAGCACACCATGCGATGGTGAGGTTTAGTAGTCGTCGGCTTCTCGGGGAGATTTTCCATGGCCTGGACACAGTAGTCTTTTGGTTGCTACGGTATCCGATGTTACCAGCTTGACCGCTGGGTGTTGGCGTTGAACTCTATCAATATTAAATCCTATTATATGTAGTCACTTTCACTTTTCTGCTTTGCTTTGCTATTGACTCTCATAAATTACGTTCTACTCAATGGATATTTAGTGGTCAAACTAGTAACTTTTTTTGTCTGCTTCCTAAACATGTATGAAAACTAAAATTCATAACAGAAGTAATAATCTATACAACTTGCATCTAACCATTATAATCAGTGATCCCATACATATGGTCCCCATCCACTGCAAAAATGGTACAATGACAGTATTGCTTCTTCACAATCATTGTAAATTAGACATTTGACGCAAAAAACGAATAGTTGAATCCAGTCAAATTACGCAGTATGACTTAACAAGAAGAGATTCGTAATTTTCAAGGTTGCGAAACTTGTCAAAGAGCCAAGATGTTTGTTTGATTAAAACCTCTACTTGTCTACTCGGATGAGAATCTCAATCGATATTGCGCACCTCTCCGGAATGCATTCTACAAACTCTCGTGTACCTGCGATCCCAGGTGATCCCCCCGAAAATGGATTAGCCTCTTTTCAAGTTTTCTTTATTTTAAGTGAATTACCGCATCGATGACTATTTTCGTTGCAAGGCCAATCCATAATTACAAATCAATAAAAGAAAAAATTGGGGAATAATGTTACAGTGTAAATCTGCTGGACATTCCAGACGAAATCTTCCACCTAAAAGGTTACTCACGCTGCCAACGACCAGGGTTCGCAGTGATGTCTTGAGCCAACAAATAAATCTATAACCGCCACAAAAAAGGGAGGAAAAGTTTGCAACCTCGTTTTTATTCTATTCACGTGATACAAAACTTTTCACACCATCGGTATACCCTAGCAGGCAATTCATCTGCAATAGTTCTCTGCCTGTCTGCATGTAAAGTATATACGTACATGTACTACACACACTCACACACACACACACACACACATATATATATATAGTATATATATATATATATATATATATATATATATATATATATTGCACACGCACACAATATATATATACATAAATATATATATATATATATATATATATTATAATATATTATTATATATATATATTATTATTGATTATTATTATTATATTGCTACTTTCAAAATGCATATTTCCCCTTTTCAATTGTATATATATTGTGTATAAGATTTTGTGCAACAATTTTTCAGATTCCTAGAAAGCTTAGAGATAGGATGTTTTAAATGTGCGTTCAAATTCCGCATAACATATTGTAAAAGAATATATAACATAGAAAGTAGAAAGAGAGTTTTCTTTGTCCATTTGAAACTACGATTGTTTCCCTATTACGACAGCACTGTGAGAATAGAGGAACTCCGAGATTCGTTTGCTTTCCTAATCTGTCAACACGTTTGATAAGCGAGCTCGAATCTTCAATGTGTTTTGGGAATCTGTCATCATGTGTGATAAGGGGCTTCTGCTTCGGTCAATCGAGTCAAGTATGTGTCTTTTTTTTTTTTTTTTTTTAACAGGCTGGTCTCATACTGTATGTCTTTGTCAAAGCCCACGTGCAGGTTACACATTTTGTATGTAAATTTGCGTAAGATTTCGAAGCTTTTGGAAGCTTTATTGCCAAAAACGTTTTTGTGTCATCCACTGTCCAGCTTCCGTAAGGAAGAGAATTTCATTCGGGTGTAGATTCTCAAACCGTTCACATCTCTCTCTCTCTCTCTCTCTCTCTCATAGCACTTTTGATTTCTAAAGTAACGTAACGATTGCATACTCATGATGGTAACTCGTAACTTAAGAATTTCATATTTGATATTTCTTAGAGTTTGTTTAGTGTTGTGTTTTTTGTGGAATCTGAACAAAATTGTTTCGTAACGGCACCTGATTTTTGTGAAAGTGAATTTTTTTGAAGGAAGAAGTTGGTATACCAAGGTAAAGTGTGTTATATTTTTATTAGTTGCAACTAATATCTAAAAACTAATAACTGATAGGAACAGTGGTTAGATAACAACTAATAACAGATAGGAAAAGTGGTTAACTAATAACGGATAGGAACAGTGGTTAACTAATAACGGATAGGAACAGTGGTTAACTAATAACGGATAGGAACAGTGGTTAACTAATAACTAATAACAGATGGTTAAGAAGGTTTGGTAAAAACTGATGGTTACAATGTTTTGAGTGAAAAAGATTTACCCTTTTTACACATTGCAAATTTTTGTGTTTTGTGTTTGTTTAATTTTTTGTGCATTTGTTCATTTTCTTGTTGAAGTGTGCCTTTTTATTTCATATTTTCATTTGCATTCACAATTTAATTGAGTTAGTTATTTTCATTGCTTAATCATTGAACATTTAATTAAATTTAACACTTGTGAATTAATTTGCATTTACTTAGAATTCTTTTCAAGTTTTATTATTGTTTAGCACTTGTGAATTAATTTCAAATTTTCAATTATTGCCTAATACTTTTGAATTTTGATTGAATTAATTTTATTGAATTTTGTGATAAATTAATTTCGATTTAATTTTACTTAATTGATTCAGGAATTAATTAAACTTTACTTTGTTTTCAAGTAACAGTAATTTTCCCTGATATTGTGAATTTCACTTATAAACTTTGAGTTTAATAATAAATTTTTCTATTTAAAATTTTTATAAGTGTTTTCTTTATTTTATACCAGTATATTTGCATTTAATTATGATTATATTTATGTTAGGTAGAAACATAGAGTGGTAATTGATCTGCTTTCCTTCAATTTACTTGAAGTGACTTAGAACAGGGAAGCACTTCGACTTCTGAAATCAGGAAATACTTAGACTTTTAAAGTTGTTGATGGAGCGATGGCCTTTGATTAATCTAATTACTTACCTGTTTTGATGAACTTAGTCTGATTTTCTACAATATTGGTAAGTTGCTAAGGGATCACTGTTGCCTTTAGAGTATTCAGTCGTTTAATATCTGTGATGAGGGTTCAGGTGTCTGGCTTTTGTGAGGTATGAGTTAATGAATGGTAAGTGTAGTAACCAGATACTTGGCACTTCGTCACAATATATATATATTAATATATATATGTGTACAGAGAGAGAGAGAGAGAGAGAGAGAGAGAGAGAGAGAGAGGGGGCATGACTTAAACATCAAATGCAGAAAAGGCTTGATCAACATGATAGCAGTGAGAAGTCGAATGCTGCTTGCAACAATATATCAGAAAAAAAGATATGAGAACTGTTGTTAATGATATGAAAATAACGAAGATATGAAATATGCAATTAGCGGGCCTGGGACAAATTTAAGACATTTTTTTAAAATTATGAAATTCATGGCGTAATTTACCGCTTTTGTGCTGTAAATAATCTTGTAATTGGAGGCATTCTTTTTCTAACATAAGGACACCCATAAACAAACTTGGGCATATCCAGGATGTAGCCAAAGGAGCCAAATACATCACATATCAATCCAGATATGTTAGGACCTACTGAGGACCAGATGTCGACAGTGCTCAAAAACTTGCTATTGCCACACTAAAGTTGAAACTAAAAGCACACAACAATACAGTTGACAGATACAATAAAGCTTCCCGAAGATGAAAGCGGAGAGGTTTATGAAAGTGTATGTCGAAATGGGCTCTCAGTTCTAAAACCCATACTTGAGAATTGTAAATCAACCTGCTGAAAAAAAAAAAAAAAAAACTGGAAAATGGGGTAACACGACAGAGAGCCTGGAAATGGATCGAGACCTGGGATACAATAACTAAACAACGAAAGTATATGTGGCAAACGCCAATGTCTTGTTTCATTTCCGTTTTCATTCATCCACGCGTATACGTCTATCTACATTTTTATTCACATAGCGCTGATTTTCCATTTATATATTTATATATCACAATTGCCAACACCTTTGTAGCTGCCTGTTTATCGATATTGACTTTTGCTCAGTTCACGAACAACTCTGTTAAATTCCGAAGTTAATTTCCTTAAGTAAAATTCGTCCCCTGCAACGTCTTGTTCCTTTGTCCGCTGGAGACAAATCGGTCTAGCGAATTGTCTCAAGAATCGTCAGACACTCGTCTTACCCTCTTGATTCCCAAAGGATAACACCCTGCCTGTTATTTCTGACAGACAGAAAGAATGCAGGGCGAGGGGCGTGAGTCTATAGAAATTCTATCGCAAAACCGGTTAAACAAATCTGGTAGTATCCAGCAAAAGCTTCGAGGGTCTCCTTCCAGTGAAATACATACGTAAGTAGATGATCAAATACGACTTTTTCATACACATATTCGGAGCCTTCTCGCTCATTGCAGAACTGCAACAACGTCATCAAAAAAATTATAAATGAAACATGAATGACAGTTGCACCTTCGTCATCCTGTAAATCATACTGCCGATAAGCTATTATGGAGGTGAATAAGAATAAAGGCCACCTTTGTTACCAAACGTTACACACCCTCCATGCCGAAAATCTCATCGCATAACTATTACTTGAAAACGAATTAAACTCTCTGATTCTTACCGTATTCTATTGGATACGGCACATCAGCTGTTAATTTAGCAACAAGTAAGAAACAGTCCAGCCACCATATCCTTTTGTCTGTAATCTGAATTTCTGGAATTTGATGTCTAATCTCCCTGGTGAAAATATTTACACAAAAGCAAGAAGTACTCCTTGGAAAATTGCAGGGAAAAGATAACGAACTCACGACATGCTAAGCGCTCGAGTCTACATAATGGAGTTAATCGAGATGAAGAAAAGATATAAGAAAATGTCTGGAAAAAGAAGCTGAAGATGCTGCCAAACCCATGTATTCAGGGAGTAGCGCTGCTGTTACAGAAATCCCACAGAATTATTCATGAAATAGCCATGGGTTAAAAAGGAGAATACCTGTCAAAAAATAGAGGGGGGAGAGGAGAAAGTCGATAGCATCAGAATAAGACAGATAGTGTAGGGCAGAACATTTCTGAGAAGCCATGAATAACATATAAGAAAGGGATAATTTGGCTGATATGTCAGATGAAGGCCTGAATGTACTATTGAGTAACTTCACGTTTTCCGAGGTGGAATTAGTAATAAGGAAACTTTGGAACTAGTACGTACACGTACGTACTAGTTAGAGAGTTTTACTGAATAAGGGTAAGTAAACAAATTTGGCGACTGGGAATCAGAAGTCATAGCAAAGGTTTCATAGAAATGTAACCAGACTGAATGTGGTAACGATAGAGGCATTGCGCTTACGTTGGTTATCTTGAAAATATTCATTATGGTCATCCTAAATAGGCTGGAGACATTATATTTGAATAATAATAATAAAAGGCATAAGAATGAACAAGCGTTTTTTATGACAAGACACGAGCTGTACAGGTCAAATTTATTAAGATGAATTGTGTAGCAGCTCATGTAATTTATAAATTTCCTTCCATTGAACTTTTGTTATTTACATGAGGGCACTTTACATCGTCCACAGACCATTATTATGGAAGGTTTTCCACTATTATGGCATCCCCGTTAAATATTCAAAGCTAGTTGAAAAGTACCCAAGAACGAATGAGATGCAAAATTATTATTGATGGAGTCTTGTCCAGTGAATGCGCAGTCAATAGAGGGGTGCTACAAGGGAATGTCATTCCAAACTTCCCCTTTGGCTTTCTCACAGATTTTTAATGAAAGAGTGGTCGGATATGGAGGATTTGGTCTAAACTGGAATACCGAAAGAAAACTGAGAGCCGTAGAATACGCATATGATGTTGTTTCAATCAATAAATTACAACCAGATTTACCAAACTTATTTAAAGAATTCGTCATATGTTTGAGAGGTGGGAATCAAATCTTAGAAAACAGAAATAGAGAACAGAGTATTCACAAAAGGAAAAAAAATAACACTAGTTGAAGAAAGGATGAATGACTTCAAGTTGTTAAAATATTTAGGAATGATGGTATCTGATTCAGATTCTCTCGAGTTGGAATTCGGTGAAAGACTAAGTAAGCAATAAGAATGAGCAAGGCGAACAAGATTCGGCAATCACAGACACTGAAATTGCTTTCCAGAGTAAATATTGTATCTTCGTCGAGTATAACCTGTATTGTTATGACAACATAAATCATGGCATACAATAAAGCTCGTGCATATCCAAAAGATCTTATTGATTGAGAATAAAGCTTTAAGTAGAATATCAGGAGCCAAATAACAGGGCAGGGCGACAAATAGCGCCATAAAATAAAAATATGTAAGTTCCAAGTATTAGCCCCAAGCTTTAAATATAAGAGGACAACTATAAAATACTTTCTGTTTTAATTGTTAGATAATCAATCTCTCTTTTTTTTTAAATTCAAATTTGTGTGGTTATTTTTGGCCAGATTTAACCTCAAGCAAGAGGGTCTGGTGAGTCCATCCTTTTATAAGGATTCATATTCCCTCTTTTTCAATTGTATCATCCATAAGGCAAATAGCTCCCAGCAACTGACCTGCCTTTCGCTCTGTCCCAAGGATATGACAGCCACTATTTCCTTTAATTCTCCCTAACTCCTACAGCCTTCTCTCATGCACATGCATCTCTTTGCCTTCCCTTCTACCTTCTATGGTTTTCCAGTGAAATACCTCGATATAATTCGCATCAGACTACATAACCACAGATCGAGGTCGGCC
>NC_061100.1:125743900-125763900 GCF_015104395.2 Macrobrachium nipponense | reverse complement strand
TTCCTGATATTGGAGTGTTTTGGGTTCGAGATTCTGCTGCCTGTGCGGAAACTGACTCCCCGATGTGAATCAATGCGCACCTAAGAAGCCTATTGGTAGATCCCACGTAAATCCCTGAAATACATTTAGGGCAAGTATATTTATAGATGACACCAGAGGACATATAAGGACACTGCTGATCCTTCATCTTAAACAAGGAGCCTATATTAAGAGGATTTTTTTTGGAATTGATTTGACTTATATGGCTGGGAAATGGTCATGAATGTTTGGTGTGAATTTTTTTACACAAATATATATATATAATCTTATTATATACTATATATATATCTATATTATATATATCTATATACACACATATATATATACTATATATAAACATATATGAATACATATATATATATATATATATATATATATATATATATATATATATATGTATGTATGATTTGTGAGTGTGAGTTGTGTGGTAAAAAACTTAAAGGATTAGTAAGTCTTCATTTGAACCTGTTTCCCCAAGACTAGTAGGTCCGTATTGCTGTTAATCTAGAACCGCCCTGCCTTAAGTGGAGTTGGACCCTGCGTGCAGTAACTGCCATTTCGGCTCCATTCAGTCTTTGGCTGAGGCGGATTCCAGAGAAGTCGGAGGGAGGTGACCGTTTATAATGTTGCTTCCAGGAAAGTCTGCTTCTGTCTCGTTTATTATTTTGGCAGGCAATTCGACTGAGGTGGAAGAGAATAATTGCATAAATATAGAAATTAGGTGCAGTATGCTGAGGAGGAGGAGGAGGTGGTGGAGAAAGATAGAGCGGTCACATAAACACGAAAATTAGATGCGGTGTAATACAAAGAAAGAGACAAACTTACTGATATACAACGTACATAACAGAGAGAGAGAGAGAGAGAGAGAGAGAGAGAGAGAGAGAGTGTAATACTATAATTATAGATATTACAGTCAGTAAATAAGATGGAGCACACACAGACGGAAAGATAGCGTGTAGGAGAGAGAGAGGAACAGAGGTTTGACAGCAGACACCAATGATGATTAACTGTCGCCTTCCGTAAATTTTCTGCACCTGCAATCAAGAAGTAAAGAAGTTTACTGCAAATACGATCAAGGTGTGCGACGTGTTTTTCTTTTATCATCTGGTCTTCCGTAACCCGTCAAACTACTTGACAAATATACAACTTTGGTTGCTGAATCTTCTGCAAATGAGACTGGGATCGCCATTAGCTGAACGAAGATATGTAGTATGTGTACATACAAACAAACAAACACACACACATATATACATATAGATATTTATATATGTATATATACGTATATATATAAGGCAACGTTATGACTTTTACTGCAAAGTACCGAAGAAAAGGCAAACTTAAAAGGCAGTAATAAAGGAAGGACTTGACTTCAGAGGATACCACAGCCTCGTTTCTTGAAGAGAAAAAAAAATTATTCGGAACGAAAAAGAAGTATAAATTAAATACATAAGTAATATGGTAAAAAAAAGACAACACTTTTCATTGAACCGTGAAATCCAAGTATAACAGATCTTCACATAGAAGCTTTGGGAAAAGGTGGTCTAACGGGTGTAACAAGTATACACCGGAGAGTAGGAGGATTTCTCCCTACAGCTGAACAGGTTACTTACCGAAATCGAACTTGTAGAAAAGGGAAAGACTACAATGAATCAGAGGAGGCACACAAGAAAAACATCCTAAATATGAAGGCAATATCCTAGACAGAGATGAACACGACAAGCATAAAGCCCTAATAATCGAAACAGACGAAATCTACATCTGGATAATCCATCCACTTTCTTGGAGGCACAGTTAACGATAAGTCCTCACCAAGACAAGTTAGCTACAACCAAAACACTGGTTAATTGAGGCGTTAATTTTGACTTAATTACGGGATTCGCTTTCCGATACGGTCACAAAATCGATCGAACAGATGAGGATAGGTTGACTGCAGTTTGCTCTTCAAAAGGGGCTAGGACGTGAATAAGGAGATCGAGATTAAATCAACTGCAAAAGAATATGTTGTAAATGGAGTACACTGGAGAGTATTGATAAAGAAAAGGAGAAGATTAAGTAAATGAGCGCTACTAGAGACGGACAGAAGAGCAGATTTTGTGGCGTCAACATCGACAGATACAAAATATATAGATACAAAATTCTGGAGATAATCTTTTAGGGAAGAGTTGAAGAATTATATATATATATATATATATATATATATATATATATATATATACACATATATATATACATATATATATATACATACATATATATATCAGTGTATCTGTGTATTAATTCTTTCAAGAGTATTTACTAAAAGTACAAAAGTCGACACCATTAACCGTTTGATCAGATATTGAGTTCCAATGGAAAAAACATGCATTGTAATTTAGACTTTTTATTTTTCTCGGAAACCATGACCCTCTGTAAACCCTTTCGGTAATAATCAAACAAAGAGGAATAAACAATTGCCTCCAACGGCACACGACGCAAATGGCCCCTTTGAAATTCCGATACAATTTCACTGTCGCCATACCATGATTCAGACCCATATCCCAATGCTTATCGCACTAGACTGATGCAGGATCTTACTTCGTATGCAATTTCAGACTGTTTGCTTCCCAAATCTCATTCGCGCTGTCAACAGCTTGATTTGCCCTTTTCAGACTAATACTAAATTCAAAGAGAACCGACATCAAATACAACTGCGCCTAAGTATTTTAAAAGATTCGACCATCAGTAAACCATCTCGTGTCTTCTGATGGCTTAGCGCAAAATCTGTCCAATTTATTTGAAGTCCTACCTCTGTAGAAACAAGATAAATTCTGTTATTTGTTTGTTTGTTTGTTCATATGGTGTTCTTACGTCGCATGGAACCAGTGGTTATTCAGCAACGGGACCAACGGCTTTACGTGGCTTCCGGACCTCGTCGATAGTGAACTTCTGTCACCAGAAATACACATCTCTAACCACTCAGTGGAATGCCTGGGAATCTAACTCGCGGCCACCGAGGTGGAAACCAACATCATACCGACCACGCCACTGAGGCACTTAAAATCTATTATTCAGCTCGTAAATTCTGAGGTGTTTTGATGGTAAAACATCATCAATTGCTGAATCTAAATCTGTCAATTTTCCATAGTTTCTCCAGTCGAAACCTTTTCCACTTCCAGCCACTTTTTTTTTTCATTTGGAGAGAGAAACAGCAAAGTCGGCAAAACATTTAGTGCAGCAACCCCCGCTGTTTACTGAAAACTCATTTGACAGCATGAACTTTGCACCTGCTTAGTTTCCAAACTAAACTGCCAAAGGTACATTAATTGAGGACTGTTAAAATCAAGAGAGAGAGAGAGAGAGAGAGAGAGAGAGAGAGAGAGAGAGAGAGAGAGAGAATGTGGGTGGGTGTCACATTAAACAAAATAAACCTTAAGAAATGTCAACAAAAGGGAGAGACGCAAATGAATTAAGGGAAGGCGACAAGGAGACAGATATGGTTCAGGAAATCGAAGAAAGGTTTAGGGGAATGAGTAAGCGAAAGATAAGGCTTTTAGGGAGGATAAAAAAGGGGGAGGGGTTAAGGGGGGGGGGGAAAAGGGGGGGGGTTAGGGGGTGGGGGGGGGGTGGGAGTAAAAAGTAGAGATGGCGACAATTAGCGAAAAAAGCAACCAAAAGGAGGATGGAAGAAACGGTGTAAAAAAAATGACGAGGAGAAATGAAAGGTGGATAATCGAAAGGAAGAGCAGAATGAGGAAGAAAAAGGTTAGTTTGTGATGGAAAAGATGACATGACAGAGTTGAGGAGAAGGAGAGAAGCAAAAAACAACTTAAGAAGGAAGAGGGCAAAGAGAAAGAGGAGAATGAGGAGGAGAGGGCAAAGATTAAAAGGAGAAAGACGAGAATATCCAAGACAAGACAAAGAGAGAGAGAGAGAGAGAGAAGAGAGAGAGAGAGAGAGAGAGAGAGAGATGGTAGAAGATCTGCGTGACCAGGTAGCGGTGAGAAATTTGTTCCGTTCCCCAGGGTTCATTACAGTGGATCGTTTCTTGTTAACTCGAGAAGTTTTCATGACTATGGAGGAAATCATCTGGGTATAGATAAACAAGGAGCGCACAAGGGAGGACACCTGCTAACGTAGAGAACTGAGGGAACAGCGAGGAAAGACAGAACCATGAAATTAAACATAGCTGGGAAGTTCAATACGAAGGAGCAGAAGAGACTGCAACTGTGTAGGCAGAAAATGCCTTACTGAGAGATGGACGAAGGAAATGTGATCTGCATTATATGCAAATAAACCTCAGAGCAAGTACATACTAGTAAAATTAAATAACAATAAGATGGCAACACGAGTGAGCTTCATCCAAAGAGATAATAGAACCATTTGAAAAATAAGAATAGCTGACTTCTATCCATTACAATTGTTCTTCAGAGAGAGAGAGAGAGAGAGAGAAGAGCGTAGGCGGAAAGAAGAGAGAGAGAGAGAGAGAGAGAGAGAATCATGAATAATACTAATGTCCTTTCTGGTAGAATAAACCAGAGTAAGAACCGAAATTCTTAAAAGAAAAAATGCCACCCCTTTCCAAATCCATGAGCCTTGAAGCCTCCTGTCACCGACGCAAGCAGAAAGCAATATCGGTCTCAAACGCAACTCTTGTTTACTGTCAAATCCCGCGGGGCGAATGAAAAGGCTTCGCAAACTCTTATCAGAAAAAGTAGAACAGTCTCCTGATTAAATTCCACTGCTTTGTTTGGGTGCGTGACGCGCCTGTTTCTTCTCTCTTGAGTTTCGGAGGAAAATTAGACCTTAACAGCCACAACACAGGGCAGGGTCTGTATATCCCTTTGCCCTTCGCACGTTGTAATGATCGACCTGGCGTACGGTACATTGAAAGCGAAGTCCACGAAATCGTTACGTTATTTCAGTCACAAAGAATACTCGGAATATGAATAAATTACGAACTACAAGCAAGGATGGCGGAAAGGGGATGTAGTGCGTGAAATGGAAAATCTGAGTTTTTTTATTTTTTGTAGTATATAATGACGAGAATAGAATACAATATGAACTATGAGCACGAATGGTACACGGATATACATTTAATGGAAGATTATGTCTTGAGGTATCATCTACAAAGTAGCTATGTATCTCATTTACAAATAAGACCCCAAGTTATGAGAGTTGTAGTGATAATATATAGAGGTTTACGAGGTAAAGAAAAGATCCCGACATGATTTTTTTGTAGAAATGGCCCGACGAACAATCAACAGCTTTTAATGCAATTCACAATTTCGAGAAACAGTATGAACCATAAGGGAAACTTTCATAAAGAGTAAAATCCTAAAGTTTTTAATCCAATCCCGTATTTAAAAGTGTATGTAGGGAGATGGCACGAATCATAAATCTACAGGTCCTGTCACTAACAGGATCAAATTCGGGCATCACATATAACAATTCAATAAGTTTCGAATTCACTGAGCGATACGTGGCGTTGTTCTTTGAAGGTTCCCAGATACAATATATCGTTTAGGTAAAAGGCAGGTGTACGAAAGCGATCCCTTGGTGAAAATAATAATCATAATGATAATCTCTGAAACATTCATTATTATTGATATTATTGTCTATGACGTCATATTTTCAAGTAACCTTTAAAGTTATGTCTTATCCAAATCACAGGTGAAAGAAACAGCTACAAAATTTCAGTAGCTACCCCTGCAGCCATGCTTCAAAGTCTATACGCCTACCACCAGTTAGATTATGTTGTTTATGCTAAGGCATAAACTTTCAGAAGAATAAAAGCTAAGTCCGAGAAGAAGACTGAGAAAGGCCCAAGAAGGATATAAAGTGATTTTATGGAAGACCTGCTACATAAAACTGGCTGCATGCAACGTCGAATCAATATTTATAGGCCGCCTATTTGGTAATCGTGAACCTTCCTGTCGGTGACCCTACTGGAACTGAAGTTGTAAGGAAACCATGAAATGCAGCTCTCCTGAAGTAAACGTGGCTAAATAAGTAAAAAGAAAAAAAAAAGTTCAGTTCGATAGGTATACATTGAATTCAGCGATTCTTTACATGAACTGAGTTCCATACAATTAGCTAAAGGCAAATATATACTCTCATCCATATACCTGGAGGTAACGGTTTCGTTTACTTTACTTTTGTCCTTTAGCAGAAATACCTAATCTTAAAAAAAAAATGTTTTAAATAAAAGGATTTTCGAAGGAATGAACCCTGTTCTGGATCAGTTTAGCAGGATCTCAAGTTTTTATTATTTTTTATACATGCAAGACTTCCCACAAAAAAGCTATACAAAGCATTAAGCGAAGAGTCTTGCAAATCATTTGCAGTTTATCGCCATTACATCTTCTAAATAGGACGCTGGCTGATGCTGTACAGGAAAGCTTGAACAGACCCTAGTCATTTGCAAAGTTGCTCCTCTTTAGCGCTCAATTTAATTTGATTTCTAATAATTAGCTTCCTTATAGTATATGTTTTTATACATTTTCTTTTTCCTTTGAACCTTTATCTTAATCCGCTTTGAATTATTTTCGTTTGTATCCAAGTAGAAACCCAGAGAGAATACCTATTCACGCATCTTTTAAGTATTGGAGAAGGTTCAATGCTGTCCTAGGAACTACAAGGATGCACATGTTAACATTCTTCATTACAACTGGTAATTAACGACTTACAAACTGGTGGCCTTGGCAATGTTGATTTTTTTTCAACTATAGTTGCTATCCTTTGAACAGCTTCTAGCCATATCTGGAAAAACTTTTATCCTTTCAATAACTTTCACCCAATATACTCCTTGAAGGGGAAGATTCTTTTATTCGCCCTACTAATGCTTGACCTGTGAAGTGTTATTTATTTGTTACATTCATTTTGCCTTTCCCGTTTAGATAAAGATAGCCGTTAATTTTCCCCTTTTTGCCGTATTACTTCAAATACTCCAGAAACGTCTGTTATCCTACGATATATCCCACATATTTCTTTATAGACTCCTAGTTGCTTTCTGAAAAAATAATGTAATCTTTTCTGAAACTAGCGATTTTTTCTATGGCGTAAATGCTTGCTAATGACACACACACACACACACACATATATACACATTCATATATATATATATATATATTATATATATATATATATATATATATATATAGTGTGCGTGTATGTATGTTATACACAAGTATAATATATATATATATATATATATATATATATATATTATATTATATATACTGAAATCCTAATTCTTACTAGAATCCTTTAAGGTCAAAGCTCCACCCTCCAACGGGGCAAGAGCAAGAAAACGGTCGCTTAACGAGGCTTAGCGCAAACACGTCCTCCTCCTTTCTAAGCAAATCTTCCAGAGAAAAGAAGTCGGGGGAGATTTATGGTCCGTTTACCTTCCGTCACGGCAGAGTAATGTTCCTTGGCAACTTCTCGGTTCCTCACAATGGCCGGATGGCCGTCATCGCCACTGCTCAGTTCAATTCTCGGAATAACAGCTTTTAATTACACTTATTACCGTTGATTTAACGCCTCTGGGGGGCAGGAAGTGGGCGGGGCTAAAAGGGTTTTAAAAGCAACGGTCACGTGATTTATGCCAACCGAACATGAACGGTAGGACAACGAACAGGTAACGCTAGAGAATTAAGGAGCCTTATTCGTACTCGAGCGCCCTTGCTTAAGCACGGCCGGGGCTTTCATCGGAGTGCCTGACTTTTGTCTTTTTTACCTGAAAAAACAGCGAGTTTTCCAAGGATTCCCATGATATTGAACTTCCTTGGTGGACATGCCTTGTAAGCTTCTAGTGAAAGCCTTCTTAATAATCAACAAAAACTATGCTCACTTCATTAAATATTCACAATATTTGAAGTTGCATTAAAAAAATAGACTTAATGATTATCCTTAAAACTATGGCTTAGTTTAAAATGTTCAACATTTAATCCTAGGACCCTTCATTAGATAAACCACGTTGGGTTCTCATGAAGAACGATGAATTCGGTAACCCCTTATAATGGCTATCATCTCGAGTCAGATTTCTCTGAATATCCTCCTCTCCAGAGAAAGGAAAACGATGGCTTTTTATGCCTCGTTTTACAAATTGGTGGTTTCATTACCAGGCAATCGTTTTTTTTTAATGTAAGAAATGTGTATTACAAGATATATATATCCCTGTATCATATGTTTTGCTGCTACACACACACACACACACACACACACACACATATATATATATATATATATATATATATATATATACACACATATATAAATATAATGAGGAGGCCATATACTCTAACTTTCATAACGAGAGGGAGAAAGTCAGGGAATGTGGCAAAGTTCCAGGAAAAAGCTAGTTCACCTTACCAAATATTAAAAATGACAGAATCTATGAAAATAAAAGCAGCAAGCGAATTTCCGAAACTACGTAATGGAGGAGAGAGGATTAGCACCGCAACGAGTAACCGCCGAATTATAACCCGCACAGCGAAGTTGGGCAGCTGTGGTGCATCGGATACGAAATCCCAGCTTCATTTAATGTAAACAGCGACTAAAGTAATGTTTACGGAAATAAACAAGTAAAAAATACGCCGAAATTTCTTCGGCGCAATCGAGTTTTCTGTATGACCCGCGGCCCACGAAGCTTTCAGCCACGACCCAGAGGTGGCCTGTCCTATAGCGTTGCCAAACGCACGGTTATGGCTAACTTTAACTCTAGATAAAAATAAAAACTGCTGAGGCTCTAAGGCTGCACTTTGAAATATCCAGTTTGCAGCCCTCTAGTCTCAGTAGTTTTTAAGATCTGAGGTCGGACAGAAAAAGCTATCTCAGCAGTTTTCTTGTACAGAGCAGTAAAATACCAAGGTGCAATGGAAAGAAAAGGGGCTTGGAGTAGAAGCAACTGAGGATTCATTAATTAGAACTGCGTTTGGCCGTGTCCAAAAGTGAATCAAAGGCAGGGGCATCCCAAGTAGGTGAACCATATTTCAAACAGGGAGACGTGGTTAAAGTAAACTAGATACATTATTAAGTAATACGAAGAAATGATCAAGACATCGAAATAAAATTATTTTTCATAAGTATAGAAACAATACTTTGAAATATGTGATCTCTCTAAAGAAAGAAGATATATATTGTAACAAGAACGTTAAGTTTCGCAAAATAGGAGCCGTAGAGTAGATAGAGCAGTAGGATGACCCTTTGCCTAGAACTACCGATGTCAATTATGGAGTCCCTACATCAGAAATGCTCTGGGGATCGGAGCTGAGGGATGAAACGACCATGAAATCAGATAGAAAGCTATAAACTGATCCAGTTAGGAGTGAAGCAATACACAGAAAGCTAAGATTGACAGACCCCTATTCCAAACCCTGTCAAAATGCCTTAAAGATAACAATAGTGTTGACAAAATATTCCTTTGACCATACATCACCAGTGACCAGTAATCAGTAGTGCGCGCCCAGCAAACGAAGGGAGCGGGCTTGTGTCTGCAAAAGTGAGCGCTAAGTGAAGTTTAAAGTATTTGATCGGTTGTAGGAATTAAAACCACGTTTTGAAGGATTACTGTTGCCACCTCTCTCTTGGAAATGCCAAACTAACGCCTGTTTCCAAGAGGATGAAGCACGTAGGATGGTAGTTGCTTCAATGCACCTCATGGGTTGCACTGTAGGGATTGCTAGAGGTTATTTGCACCGTCCCTTCGGCTTCTAGCTGCAACCACTTTCATTCATTTTGTTGTATCTCTGTTCATATCCTCTTTCTTCCATCTTGCTATCCACCCTCTCCTAACAATTGGTCCATACCTTTCAAACATTTTACTGTCAATTTTCGTTTAAGCCTTTGGCCTGATTTCTATATTCAATTGAATTCAATTTAAGGGGATGAAATTATCAGGAATTAATAACTTGGCGAAGAGAAGACAAAACACCGCAGGTAGCTAAGAGGCCCCACGGACGATACATTTTAACTCAACCAAATTAGCTTCTCCACGGGAAACATAGTTCCTTCATACACTCATCTCTACTGCTTTGCAGCATTTGACAGATTGCTTGCGTGCTTCATTGAGCATATATGAAGTAACTACCCGTTTCCCTCATAAGGTGAGTCTCTGCACTAACACTTTTTCTTCATACCTGTCGATTTCTACATTATCACTCGATTTTTTCTGACCTTCGGCGCGTTACCGGGAAGTGATAATCACCCGGGGTAATTGAATGTCATTTGCTTTGATGGCCCCCCGAGAGCCAAAACGGAAGGAAGTCTTCTTTGAATGACACTGAGAGAGATCAATACGGGATGGTCTTTAGGAAATAATGAAATATGAACATCATTTCAAGTCAACAAGAATTAGTGAATATGACATTTTAACGTTCTTTAAAAAAGAAGCGAAATAATCGATAAGGCAAATGTCATAAAATTGGACAGAAAAACTGAAAATAAAATTGCAGCTGGAGACGGATAAAAGTGGGGAATAAACAAAGAGAACGATAAGATGCCAATGAATAATAGAGACAAATGAAACTAGAAATTAAGTCTGACGTATCCGCGTGAAAGAGAAAAAGGAAATATTAGAAAAAATAAAATGGGAAGCAATAAGGTTAAAAATGTAAACAGAGTAAAGGAAATTGATTATCTGAAAAATGAATACTTCGAACATTGTTTTCCATACTACAGGAAGACAGAGAAACAAAAGGTAACTTCAAATCGCCTTACAAAAAAAGGATGTTTATCAACTGAAAAAAAAAGAAAAAAGAAAAACTCAATATATAATTTTTCAAGTTGTCAGAGGTCGGCATTACAGCTACCTGGGGGCAGGGACTCGTCCTTAATAGATATTAAGGCGAAATGGACGTAATGGTCGAAATGATCAGGATCGATAGGAAATTGCAGCCTTCAGGAAGCAACAGAGAAAGGGGAAGAAGAAGAAGAAAAAGTAGGAGGGAGACGACTTGTCTGACTACACTTCCACATCTGTCCTGATCACTGTCGTCGTTGGATCTTCTTCTAAGGCTTGTTGTGGTATTCGCGTTCATATTATGTACATATATATATATATATATATATATATATATATATATATATATATATATACACATATATATATGCATGTGTATATATATATATATATATATATATATATATATATATAAAGCGTATATATATATATATAATATATATATATATATATATATATATATATGTGTATATATAATATATATATATATATATATATATACATGCATATAAGATATGTATATATATAACATATATATAATATTATCATATATATATATAATGTATATATATATATATATATATATATATACTATTTTATTATTTTTATTATAGTATATATATATATACGTATGTGTGTACTATATATAATGAAAGGAGCCCATAAAAACACCAAAATATTGAAAGTAAGTCCTATATTTCAGAGACTGCTGTCTCTCTCTTCAAGTAAGTAATGAATGAGGAAAGTTACAGAAAAGGCAGTATTTATACCAAGAGATCCATACACAGGTAGCCGCTTAACTAGGTCTCCCCGATTGATAATTTCTCTTTAATCTTCTTAAGCATTGGTTAAAGGAGGGTTTTATCTATTATAACTGAATCCCAGAAGCCCATTGAGATGTTCATTACCGGTTTTTGTTTATTCAACGCCAACTCTATCATCTTGTACCGACATTTGCTGCTATAAATTATACATGATAAAATTCCAGTTTATTCTGTGGTTATGGTTATTTATGTAGTTACTAGCTGAGCTCTGTTGTCCATACCTAACTGACCATTCATGCTGTATTAATCTCTGTGGAAGTGATTTTCCTGCAAAACCAATGTGAAATTGGTCACAGTCCAGACATGGGCTTTCGTATACTCCTGAGTCAGCCTTGATTAAACAAAGACAGGTACTGAACATCTCAGGGGCGCCTGGAATTCAGATATCATAGATAAAATCTTCCTTCAACCAACACTTAAGAAGATTAAAGAAAGACGGAATTCTGTTGTAACAGAACATTTATACCAGTCATATGTACAATATATATATATATATATATATATATATATATATATATATATATATATATATATATATATATATATATATAAAATTTAATATACACTTTTCCTCTTCAGAAGGGTTGCTTGTGAGTTAACCATCCAAATGCCAACAAGGATGAGTTTGTAAGCTCTTTGTCCTATTCCACTCCGTCAGTATAAAACTCTAGTCGACTAACTTCCTGCAGCCATTACTCAAATTTCTTTGCAGTCCTTTCAGTCCCTAGCTACAACCCCTTTCATTCTTTTAATGTACCTTCGTTCATAATCTCTCTCTTCCATTCTACTTTTCACTCTCTCCTAACAGTGCAGCTGCGAGGTCTCCCTCTAGTTGCAACTTTAAAATCTTTTAACTCTGAATTTCCCTTTCATCTGAATGACTTCACAGACCCCAACGTTTGGCCTTTAGCCTAAAATTTACGTTCTCTTCCTAGTCACATTACTGTTCTACTTCTTCTAAGGCCTCAACTTCCTCCACAACTCGGAGCCCCTCCTGCCTCTCTTCTCAATCTGCTACATCTATAGATTACAGCCATCGAAAATCCATCGGTCCATTTACATACATAACACAATCTCGGACATTTCTTGTGATCCATCTGTTGTAATCTACATAAATTGCTGTTCACTCCCACATATCTACCACAAAATCAACCTGGCCACTTTTAGGCTTCCATTTGCAAACTTTCCAGCCCCATGAACCTTCTTTTGCTTTCACCAATTTCCAATTTTTTGCCTTCGACCACTAGGTCATTTGCATGTATTATATATACATATATATATATATATATATATATATATATATATTATTATATATATATATATATACGCTTTATATGTGCGTGTGTTTATGTATATGCGTACGTGTAATGGTTTATTTATATATATAAAGCCAGAATTTATTTTACTTTGGGAATAATTTACAGTCAAGGGAAATCATATATGGTCAGGAAATCTACCTTGATTATGACTGGATTATAAATCTTGTTGAGGTGATATATGGGCGAAGGTGAAATTCATTCAGCTGTGAAAAGGGGTTAGAATTTTTTTTCGACTGTGGTACATATTCCCGTCAATTTCAGGTTTTTCCAACTGGTATGGGGATCATTCCATCACCATAGTAGCTGGTTGACTTTCGGAACTAATGATATATATATATACATATATATATATATATATATATATATATATATATATATATATATATATAGATAGACGGGGAGGGGATTTTTTTTTAGGTATGAACTCTTGAAAATTACGGAAAGAAGTAAATGTAATTTCTTGATGACGTAAAGCAAACTAGCTAAATCTCATTAGAATGATTACTTTATTGAATCTTTCTTTCCTTATTAGATTTTTACATGTGGACATATTTTACAATAAGTCAAAATCCCGATCGACAAAAGAGACGTAGAAGTACGTATTCTTGAAGGCACAATTGTTTCCACGAAAAACTGCAGGTGCTTTTAATCCCCCAGAAGCTCAAAACGCAAGAGCCCGCAAGCAGAAATACAGCAAGCACACCCACAAGAAGAGCAAAGCAAATCAAAGCACCTGGTACCTACGACCATGTAACAGTACAACAGAACAACGGAAAGGAAATCAAAATACTGACTCGAAACGACAAACAAAATCCTTAGGTCTTCCGTCATTGTCAATGAACTCTTTGATCACGATTCGCGGCCTTTCCAGTTCATATTCACTAGACTTCGGTTCTTTTTGTGAGAATTCATCCCTTTCTCTCCCTTTTCTTTATACCCGAGGTCAGTATCCTGTACCGCTGTGATGCCATTCCATTTTGTCGATAAATCAATCACCTTAAATGCGGGTTCATAAATAATTTGTGATAAGTTACGTGTTTCACTCATAAGAAAATTTACATTTTCCTTCTGATTTATGATCGTTTTATGACTGTTTCTTCGTGAATAGTTACCGATATTTATTCATAATAAGGTCACAGGCTTTCCCTTTTCATCATCGTTCACGCGATTATTCACAGCGACTCTGAGTACTAGGTTCTCCGTCATGAATAACAGATTTCGTTTCGTCATGACATGGGAGATTTTTCACAACAATCAATACTCATATTATATGTTACTCTCGCAATTTACAGATATTCACAGAAATTCCACTGGTTTTATTTTATCTTTATATGAACTTGATATTTCTCTGTTTCTTAGGTTAAACATTACAGTTCATGGACAGCAGCAATCAATTATGATGTCATGACACTTATTTTCATTGCATATTAATGCCTCTCTTCTATCTTCGTCTGCTGTTTCTGTAAGTACTCCGTTGTGCTGTGATACTGAGAGAATTTCAGGAAGCCGTGCACCATTTCTTTTCCTTTAGCTGCAAACCGTTAGCATGTCTCGCTGACTCCTTTCATTCTCCTCTCAACAATTGGCACACTCAATTTCTTCATGATTTGGCCCTACTTTTTCTTTTTTCGTTTCAATTTAAATGCTTGGCTATACAGGGGAAAAACTACAATTATTTTTTGTAATTAGCAAACATTCATTCGTAGAGACAAGCCAAAAATGCTAATGCTTTGCTAAGGAGGCTTCCACAAAATAGAGTATAAAGTTGTTAAAGGAGGGAGAAAATGCAAGATGAGAATTACAGTAAAATGCAATGACAGTAAGAAATACCTTTATATTAGAACATTATAAACAAATGCATAAAATTCTAACACTCGAGTAATAAATGCCATTATAATAAAGGAAGGTAGTTTGGCTTTACAATGGTAATACAGCCTAGATTGCATTAAATGAGCTGGACAAAGAGAATATTCTGGTCTGGAAGTATTCAAATAGCGATCTAAATTATAATCACTACTGAGAAAAAGAGAACCACCAATTTGAACAATGTTGTCTAGAAAAAAAAAAAGAACCAGGGAGACCGTAGACATCTTGACAGAAACCAAATACCCGGTGTCTCCAAAAGCTGGCTTTAATATAACCATCTCAGATGATTTTGGTACCCCAAGAGAAAAATACCAAGTATTTTCTACATTAAGTGAGATAAATAACACTAAGCAGAGCAGCATTATCTGCACACTTGATATTTTGAAGACTGAATTACAGCTGACAGCCAGCCATGCAACCTAGCCTAGCAGGAGATAGTCTCAGCAAGGGTGAATGAGGAAGCCATGACATGCTGAACCAGCACTATGGCCAAATGGACACCTCTGTTCATGAGTCAGCATCATTGGACGCAATTTGACTATCAACCACGAGAGTAGCTAGTGTCAATCTGAAAACTGGTTATGGATCATTTGACATGGAAAACAAAGAGGTTAAATGGCAGAAGGATTAGACTCCAGATCATCCTCAAAATAATACAATATAACTTCCATCATTACCTCCAGGGAATGGGAGGTGGAGAACAGAATGCTGTAAAGTTCTGTTCAGCGTGGAAACTAGAAGATAAGCATAAGAAAAAAACAAGTTCAAACTAAAAGGTCACCATCTAAGGGTGTAAGAACTATTCCGTACCAAACTGACCTCAACCACAGAGCTAGTCTGCCAGCCCGTTCCCCATTAGCAGGTAGCACAATGGTGTGACAACTGACAAACCGTCCACTCTTTAATCTGCTAATTTTGCTACACAAAAAAACAAAGCTCTCCTCTTTGCTAGGACAGGTACCAATGCAGTCGTGCTGTAACAAGTGCACTACCAAGTAAGCTATCCACTATTCTTGGAAACTTGCTACTTAGCAACATTTCCCAGGCTCCCAGAACGTTTATCTGCAGATAGGGTGGTCCTGTGGCCAGAAGAAATTTCCATGAATAATTTTGGAAATTGAGCTAGCCTTCTTTCTAAATATCCATGAACCGATGTATTTTGAGAGAATACAAGTTAAAAGAACTCCCGACCTCACCCGCAAGTGTTTTTGGCAGGCACTTCTGAGACTTGCAACAGGAAAGATGGGGAGTTGTGGAGATCCAAAGGTGGTGCCTCAGCATCATCAGAAAGAGAGAGAGAGAGAGAGAGAGAGAGAGAGAGAGAGAGAGAGAGAGAGAGAGAGAGAGAGAGAGAGAAACTGCCCCTGCAAGATGATAGGTAGCTGAGGATAACTTGTCAAAGCTGATTTGATTGTTCAAGTCAGGACAGAATTGTATGCTATACCTTCCTGAGTTTGCATTGCTTCAATGCATTCCAAGGTACTTGTCTGCTAATTGAGCATGAGATACAACTTCCATCTTGTTCTGCCTGTTAGAAGGAAGTAGGAGAGCAGAAGCTCAGGATAATCCCACTGACCAGGTAAGACTTGTAGAGTATACCAACAAAACTCAAAGACAAAATTCAGGTGGGAACTCAATAACTAGCTGTAGAGCTGTCTTCACTTCAAAATAGTTTCGAAAACAACAGCTCTGTAGCATACACGAATAGGAAGATCTTAGTTCTGATAGAAAGATACTCATAAGTACAAGTTCTTCGAACTGTCGAAGCATGAAGTCATTCCTTATGATGGACGCAAGTTGCAGAACTAGTCAGGGAATTTGATAGGAGGTAGAATGGAAGTTTCAACAAAGGGCGAAGAATGGAATTAATAACTCATATGGGCATTTAGACATAAACTGTAAGGTGGATGGCAGAAGTGTGAAGGATGCACGTCACAGATTAGGGAAAAGCACATACTCCAGAAGAACTCAGTAGATGCTTGTGATATGGGCAATGTCTAGGACGGCAAGAGTAACAAGCCAAATCCATTTTTCAGGTAGATGAAGTGTAGTCCGAAATTTATATTGAAATCAGAGAAGGGACATAGGTGAACAGGGTAGGTAATGGGGTCTTCTACATAAATATTTATAATCATATCAGACAGAGTACACAGAATTAGAGATAGGTCTGGGCATTCACCACACACATTAATAAATACATCTACTGCTTTTCTGGCAGAGTCGTTCTTTCATTTTCATCAAGCGTTAATGGACATGTGGGACCCAAAACTCTCTATGGAAACTTCTGTAATTTCCAGTAATTCCTCTCATTTTCAAGGCTGAAGTTTCGAAAGAAAAAATAACAACTACTAATCTTCTGTTCCATGAATCTATTCCTTGGCCGAAATCTGTTTCAGTAATTAACCCATACCCATCTTTAGGGATACACTAGATCTTCAATGGAACTACACTCACTCAGTATGGGTGAATACAATAAAAAACTTATTTATAGCAAGAATCCAAAGTGAGTACATTTCATAGGCCAAGATGCTTCAATATGAATCCTCCATCTCCAGAGTCCCTAAGCCCTGTAACCAATTTGAATTTGCAAAACTGTGTTGATCCCAGTTCACTGAATCCTCGAAGAATGGCATCGCTATTCATTACAAGGGTGGCCATCAGTGTCCCGCATGGTTCATTTTGATAAAATTTCATGCTTCCCCTGAATTCAAATTGGCAGACTATGATGGTCCCAGCCCCCTAGGATGCTATGAGGATGCCGATGTTTATCATCTCAAAGGTGTCTGAGGACTCAGCAGTACTGCAGCTCTGGTTTCCTTTTTACTCTGTAATGATGTAACTTCTCCACGTTCATCCGGGACACCCATACCTTAACCATATAGGTGGGGACACACACACACACACACACACACACACTACATATATATACATATATATTATATATATATATATATATATATATATATATATATATATATATATATATGCATATTACATGCATATACATATATACATATGTATATATGTGTGTATATATATATATACACACATATATACATATGTATATATATGATTGTGTGTGTGGTGGTGTGTGTGCGAAACACTAAATAAATTATTTCTCCCCCACCCCACCCCTCTTTTTACTGAGCGAACAAATGTTCATACTCGCCCTGCAATCTTTTGGGTATAAATGAAGATAGTAAGTTATCAAAAAAAGATTATGAAGATGGTTTAAATAATAATCTTTACCACTAATTAATAAAAACAGCACTGCAAGAATAACAGAAAAATTTGAGGCAGAATAAGAAAAAACAAGCAATAGGCCTAATACCAGATAATCGAAATTAAGAGCAAGATACACAACGAACATGAAGCAGGAGAAGAATAACAACGGCAGAATAAAGAAGGAGAAGGCAACACTAAAAAAAATCCTTTAAAAGGAGGGGGAAGAGGACAAAAGCACCAACAAAGTCAAATGAGAAGAGGAAACGGAAGAAGACGTGCACAGCGAGAGGAAAAGGAAGAAGAAAGAGAAGAACAGCAGAGACTCCACAAGAAGGAGGGGAGAGAAAAGGGAAACCCCTAGAACGCACCGTCGGAGGAAGCCTTCGTGAGCCACACGCCCTAAAATTCCATCCATAAAAACGAGATTAACAACCTTACGGTTACGCATTCATGTCGCAGGACCTCCAGTTACTTCGCTACGACGGCGACGCAAATACACAGAGGAATGTAATTACTTGCCCACTCGCCGTCTAGTGTATCATAATTTACTTAATAACACACTTATTAGGTAATTTTATACCCAGGTTGATAAGTAATTAAGAGGCGGAAAGTAAACCGAGGATTATTTATAACAGGCGTTTCGTGTTGCTCCGAATAAGTCTCGGGGTTGGAATAGAAACAAAGCTTTCTGAAAAGTGGACAAATAATGTACTTCGTCCCTGATGTCATTTTGCTTGCCTGAATATCCATTTGTATGTCTGTCTATCTGTCCTGTTTTCCCAACTGGTATTTTTAAGTTACTGATGGTTGTAATTAGAAGGAATTTTGCCGAGGGAGTGGTCTTTGCGCCGAGGGAAATTGCATTAGAATTTACATTAGATTTTGTGGCATTCCTGATCCGTAATTAATCTGGATTTTCTTCATTTGATCTATTTATCGTTAATGAAAGAAAACTCTCCGGCCGATTTCTAATCTTTTCATTGGTTTATCTTCACGAGAAGGCGAAACTCGACTTTTAATTTCCAAAACAGTAAATCAAATATTCATAAAAGAAATAAGAGCAGGAGAGAAGAGGACGTTGACTACAGAGGAAAAGACCGCTAAGACATAAAAAAAAGTAGCAAGAGACGAAAAAGACAGGAAGAGAGAGAGAAAAAAAGGCAGCAGACGTGAGAAAAGCCGTAACTAGAAAAACGCAGTTAGGTCAGTAGAGAGGAGAGAGAGGTGCAAATTAAATAGCCGGCTATTTATTTTACCGAATATCACGAGAGAAAACCGCAGACTTCAAAACAAGCGCCAGAATTAACCAGAGAGAGAGAGAGAGAGAGAGAGAGAGAGAGAGAGAGAGAGAGAGAGAGAGAGAGAGAGAGAGAGCATGGTAGTATTACGATTAGTCTTTTTTCAAGTTCGTGAGTTTGCTTAGGAAATATATTGTTTTCACAAACTTCCCTAAACTACTTTCGATTAGCTTTGTCTGTCTGTTAGTTGGTTCAAGTGGAAACGAAGGACAGGATCTGGACGAAATCTTGTTCAATGTTATCTTCTTCCGCGGATCAAATAATCACGATTTTATTGTGGAGCGCAGCCTGAGTTTGGATCCACGATTTATTATTGTTATTAATGATAATATAGTGTCTATAAAGCCGCCGACCTGACCTATGACTCACAAATCTGAATATTGAGGCTTACGTTTGAAGTTTTATCACTTCAAGGAGAGGAAACTTGCTTTCATTCCACTAACTCAAATATCACAAAATCTAATGCAATTTCCTTGGGTGACAACTCATCCATTTCATGAGGAAAAATCCACAAGTGTCATTTAATAGCTACCTCTCAAATGTCATGTCGTCTTTACAAAATATTCAAGAAATACGTCCGACTTATCACTAACTACTAAACAAAAAGAAAAATTTGCATCGGTCGACAACCCCCGAGCGGTAATCCGCCGTGAAATGTCAAAATAATTTCAGAAAATTTCCTTCTCTTTTGCAAAGAAGATCCATGAAG
>NC_061100.1:125718900-125738900 GCF_015104395.2 Macrobrachium nipponense | reverse complement strand
TTATTTTCTAAATTGAGCATCCTGAACACACTCATGTTTCCTAAACTAATTCTGTCATATGCTTTGACTAGTTCCTTGTATGCCGAGAAAAGGGTTTCCCTCGTACTTCTTTAATACGTTCAGGCATCTGAAAACTGTTCCAAAATAAAAACATGACCCGGAACCACTCCTCCCTGTCTAAACCGACACTGTTTTGCCCTTATATTATCCTGTTATCTATCTCTTCCAGTTGTAAACCTTTCTATATTCCAAACATAGCTTTCAAATACGGACCAGCCACTCAAACTATTATCGCCGTAATGCAACATCTCACCGCTAACCCACCAACTCTAGGTGTCTTAACATTCCATAGCCTGATGAATGTCAACCTTTTACCCTTAAAAGTTACTTCTACAAGTTCTGTCAAACTACGTCGTCACGTTGCCAACTTGCCTCGTCCCTTCCATTTGATACAAAAACACTTACCAGTCCACACCAAGAAGTCTTGATTTATTAATTTTAATGGTATAGAATCTTTAAACCATAAGGAAAACTATGCTATAACTGAAAAATAACCTTTCATGAATGTATAGATGTTATAGCAAATAACACAAAGAAAAAAGTAATTTACTTTCTACCATCAAAATCAAACTATGTCTCCTAGATTAAAGCTCCTATGTCCTATCTCTATGGGAATTTTGCTGGCAACTGAGGAGCTACGTGGCAATTTCAACAATGAAATAATATAAGATAAAAAAAAAAAAAAAAAAAAAAAACGTTACGGCAACCGTACGAATCCGGCATTACGCGCACCTTCACGACATAACATTTCCATTTACCCCAACTGCTAAGGATTCCAAAAAACGGCTGCTGAAGTTAAAAAAAAAAAAAGAATGTCAAAGCATAATATATCATCTTGACGACCTTGAGCTTCACGGCTACGTAAGTGTGTGACAGCGGAGAGCGCAACGGCTGCTGTACGTCAGAGTGTCTCTCAAATATTCATGACTCCCTCTTGACGGGGTTCAACATCCTCCGGAGACGAGGTTTGTGTGGCCTCTTATTTGATTGAAACTACATATCTATTTTATTTATTTTAAGTTGGTTCTCATTTCCTTTAAGGTGTATTATTTTCCTATCGCTAATATTGTAATTACCTCAGACAATGCAGATGGATGGAACTTATGCAGTCAATCATGCTTCTCAGTCTGTCTCTCCACAAAAAAAATCTCAAAAAGCTAGAAATGGACTTCAATGGAATTGTGTTCATATGTAGGCTCGTGGATCTAAGGAGAGCTGATCTGATTTCATAATGGTTCCGAATTTAGATGAAGATCCAATTTATACATTTAGTCGTTTTCCTGAGATGGTAGATCAGAGATATTCCCACTGAGTACTTTCTATTTACCGTTTGTTAAAGAATGACAGCTAGCAACCCTCTTGGTCTACATGGGTCTCTATCTTAGGCACATAGCAGCCCTTATCCGATCTCCATCCTGTTACTCACTACTAATAGCAGATGCAGAATGACCGTCAGCAGTAATCAAATCACAAACACTCATGATTTTCATGGGCTCGAACACCAGCTTGACCCAAGAAATAAAGGACTGTGTAATGACTATGTAATACCTCTCTTCTCTCTCTCTCTCTCTCTCTCTCTCTCTCTCTCTCTCTCTGTCTCTCTCTCTCTCTTTCCACAGTGCATATAAATATACATGTCTTAGACGGTAACTTAAGTTGAATTGTAATGTATATAGAAAAGAATGATGTAATCTCAGTGCATTTACTATAACAATATACTTTTTCCATTTACCCCTACTGTGAAAGAAAAAATAAAAACAATTTCCTCAATAAAATTCAAGCCCTTTTGTCATTGATAAGCTCATTTCGTGGATGGACGCTCCATCTTTTATTACAGAATAATGGATATCTAAAAGTCCAACCGCCTCCACGCGACTCGTACCCCGCCCCCCCACGCCCAGTGACCTCCCTCTCTCTATCTCTCTGACACACACACACACACATACGCACGCGCACACACACTCAAACAGATCAGGAGCGGGAATATCATGAAAATTTCTGAGCACGAAAAGGAAATAACGATGAAACCCTCGAAAAACTTGTCGTCCTAATAAGGTTGACTTTTCTTTCCTGAGGTAGAAGCTTTGAAACAAATGCTATTCAGCAGTGTTGTGCTTCGGAAAGCTTGGCTATGCTTGTAATTCCTCCTCCTTTTTGCTGACGGTGTAATTGTCACCGGTTTGACTGTCAGCAGAATTCAAAAGGTAAGTTAAACAGAAGATACGATGGAAAACGCCACAGACCGAAGGGAGGCAATAGCAGAGTAAACAAGGAGAAATCAGCATAATATCTAAGAAAACAAAATTTCATGTTTTATCGGATGGATAACTTTAGTCCGATTAAACTAAACCTACATGATACAAACATATAAAAGAGAGAGAGAGGAGAGAGAGAGAGAGAGAGAGAGAGAGAGAGAGAGAGAGAGAATTATTCAAAGAATATTGAATCAGCGATTGAAAACCCTAAATAGAAAATATTGAGCGGTAACTCTTAACACTTATTTAAAGAGAAAGATGACAACCAAGAAATGAAAGTGGCTAAAATGCTAGCGACAACTCGTAGCCAGAAAGGCCCACTCGTGAGTTATTCATGAATTCTCAATTGGCTGGCCTTTCGTCATTCATGCATCTCTGAAAAAGAACTATCTTAAAAAAAAAAGAGAACTCCAAAATATTATTATATCTGCAAATGGCCAGCCATATCGAACTACAGAACGATGAACCTCCTGAACAGCCTCCTGAACACAGACTAGATGACTCGTCTGAGATGGTTTTAAACATCAAGGTCCAGACCAGGCAAAGCATAGTGACTTGGAGGGTTCCGGTGTGAACGATGTGGGGTCACAGAGAGACCTGAGAGCCCCACAGAGAGGCTGAATAGATGAAGTAGCATTAGCGAACGTCCCTCCACGTAAGAGGCTCTAACATTCGACAATAAAGAAAGAGAAGAATCAATGTAAGAAAAGGTTGTTAATGAACGAAAGAAATCTAGGTATATATTTGGAAGCCTTGCAATAATACGTTCATACGAACAAATAATAATAATAATAATAATAATAATAATAATAATAATAATAATAATAATAATAATAATAATAATTGACAATATCAAAGCCACTACACCAAGAGCAAATACGGACAGACTATACATAACACGAAAGGAAGGAGGGAGAGGACTACTAAGTATAGAGACTGCGTCAACATGCGAGAACAGAGCACTGGGGCAATATCTGAAAACCAGTGAAGACGAGTCCGCTAAAGAGTGCATGGGAAGAAGGACTAATAAAAGTAGACGAAGGCCCAGAAATATACAGAGACAGGAGAAATGACAGACAGAACAGAGAACTGGCACAACAAACCAATGCACGGACAATACATGAGACAGACTAAAGAACTAGCCAGCGATGACACATGGCAATGGCTACAGAGGGGAGAGCTCAAGAAGGAAACTGAAGGAATGATAACAGCGGCACAAGATCAGGCCCTAAGAACCAGATATGTTCAAAGAACGATAGACGGAAATAATCATCTCCATATGTAGGAAGTGCAATACGAAAAATGAAACCATAAACCACATAGCAAGCGAATGCCCGGCACTTGCACAGAACCAGTACAAAAAGAGGCATGATTCAGTAGCAAAAGCCCTCCACTGGAGCCTGTGCAAGAAACATCAGCTACCTTGCAGTAATAAGTGGTACGAGCACCAACCTGAGGGAGTGATAGAAAACGATCAGGCAAAGATCCTCTGGGACTATGGTATCAGAACGGATAGGGTGATACGTGCAAACAGACCAGACCATGGGACACCAGAGTTGAAGAGAAAGAGAGGGAAAAAATGGATAAGTATCAAGATCTGAAAATAGAAATAGGAAGGATATGGGATATGCCATTTTTGGGAAATCGTACCCATAATCATAGGAGACTAGGCACAATCCCAAGATCCTGAAAAGGAATCTAGGAAAAAAACTAGAGGCTGAAGTAGCTCCAGGACTCATGCAGAAGAGTGTGATCCTAGAAACGGCACACATAGTAAGAAAAGTGATGGACTCCTAAGGAGGCAGGATGCAACCCGGAACCCCACACTATAAATACCACCCAGTCGAATTGGAGGACTGTGATAGCGCAAAAAAAAAAAAAAAAAAAAAATAATAATAATAATAACAATAAGAAAAAAAGAGCTTTCTTACAAGGTCATCGTATAACTAACTAGTCACAGACACCTCAGATATAAGTATTCACAACAAACAATAAGTATCAACATCATTACAATCTATATTCTTCGTTGACTAAAAAAAATCCATACAAAATGACCAGTAGGTACAAGTGGATCGCAATAAAATCCGTGACGCCAAGAGAGGAAAACTGAATACGTGAGAGCACCATTAGCACACTATAAACATATTACACTGCGCCTTTGATTCACACTGTTGATATTAGCGAAAATAGAGCAGATAGCATTCTTAAAAAATTACACCACTAGCTTAAAATCTGTACAAGTTCATATAACTAGAACATGCTACTTTCGTCCAAGAGCGTTCACGACCTACTTACCAGACTCCTAATATATTAATATATTAGTGTAGTATTAAAAGCATCACTACTGGAATTATCATGTTAAATTCGGCAAATAAATGCTGTTTTGGACGTTCAACCTACATCCGTTGAAAACATGACGAGGAATGATCAGTTGAAGTTATTTGTGTCGTGGCATACGGGAGCCGGTGGAAACGGAGGAAATTGCTGTTATCATAATCTCAGGATGTCTCCCTTTTGTCTTCGAGTGTCATATCTCAGGACTGACCGAGGCCTGCAATATTATTTAAGAAGCTTTTCCAACACGAAGAAGAGAGAGAGAGAGAGAGAGAGAGAGAGAGAGAGAGAGAGAGAGAGAATGATTTTTTTGTCATACGTCTATGCTCTCACTTAAAAAAAAATGAAAAGATTGATACCGAAACACTAAAGTTATAAACAATCAGCACAATGATATAGAGGCAACGGTAAGCCATGAAGTGTGTCCAAATCGTATTGTTATGGTAAGTAATACGTCAACTTCAACAGAAAACGGAATGACGTTTCCTTGACAGATACAACCCTGTAGAAAACAGTAACCTCAAAGAAAACGGAAACACGGCGCCCGTGTTTAACTGCAGCGTGATATAATTAGAACTCAGTATGGGCCAGGACCTGGCACTTGTAACAGTGGTAGTGTCTGCGAGTCGTCGAGGAAACAGACATGAAGGGAAGCAGACATGGAGGGGACGCTATGAGAAACACGTGAATAATGTCAGTGTTTAGGCGAGATTTTGGAACCTGACATACCGCATAAATCATTCGATGATGTACAAAAGATGTTATAAGCGTAAAAAGCAAGAAAGTAAAGGAACGACTGCTTGGCAAGTGTTATGTACATAATGCTTAGGGGAAAGTGCAGTGTTGATTATGTAATTTCACCGCTTTGAGAAACTGGTACATGCATTTGTCATGCAGTAGGGTCTGAGTGACTTGTGTTCGTGATACTGAAGAAAAAAAAACGAGGTGAAATCGTGCTCAGATATGATTCCAACACCGCCGTGATAGTGACAATGAATACCAAATGAAGATTAAAGAGTTCTTTATATTCTCAGGTAGACGCGAAAGAGTGCTTCTCTCTCTCTCTCTCTCAGACCATTGATGTCTCAACGCTTCACTTTTCATGATTCTCTCTTCTCTCTCTCTGAACGCTATTACACTGCATCACTTCACTCTTAGTAATCCCATTCCGACTATTAATGCTGTGAGGCCGGTTACGCTCTCTAGCCGTTATTTCCTGTGACACTGGGTTATCCTTTATAATCTCTCTCTCTCTCTCTCTCTCTCTCTCTCTCTCTCTCTCTCTCTCTCTCTCTATATATATATATATATATATATATATATATATATATATATATATATATATATATATATATATATATATATATATATATATATATATATATATATATATATATATATATATATATATACATAGTTGTAATGGGAAATTGCAAAAATTATAATACATGCTAAAATAATCTTGTAAAGCTACTGAAAATAACCCAGCCTTAAGCATCTCAGGGCATCGACAAAAGAGACGTAACCGCAGACAAATTTGTCAGCATCTCCGAGATGTAAAGGGCAGATGGACCTTATGACGGTTAAGAACATTCCGTGTCATACGAATAAGGTTTCTCACATTTTTGAAACTTTGCTACCAAACCTTTACATTTTACACCAAGTGACCCATGCTGGTGGCAAAAATTGGAGAGATGAATGTTTGTAGTCTGCGAAATTTCCTTAATACACGAGCACAATTTGCGTTTCTCGCTAATATAATAAATGTAACCTACGTTTGCCTGCACCAGAAAGCGTCTGGTTACTTGGTGCAAAGTTTGACGACATGAGGAGATGCCGGAAAACGTGCTTGCATAAGACGAGTCAGCCACAACACCACGTTCGACTAGACACAAAAACACATCTGATTAGTCGGAAAAGCAGTCTTCTCTTCTAAAGGAGACATCGGAATTTCCTTTCGTGCCGTTTATTTGAATATTCACGCCCTTACTTCACCGACATTCATAATCATCCTTCCTTATTTTAATAAATTCATATTTAATCTCTACTAGGTAGCTAGCTATTCGTAATGCCAATTTAGTTATATGAGCAGAAATAGTAAACAATAAATTTAAACTCAAACTGGACTAAAGAAAGAACGTGAATTCTAGCCTCTTCTGTAGCCAGTTTCTCCGAAAGTCGAATGAAAGTATTTTCATGTTTATATTTCCTCTCTTTCTCTTTGAGTCACTTTTTAGCTCTCGCTTGGTAGGTGCTTCTTTTAGTCTTCCGTGTGTTTTTATGGTATTTGTATAAAATAGTGACTTAATTTTAAAAATTTTAAAAAACGTTTATGGTATATTAGTGACTTTGGTTCATGTATTTACAGTAAAAGATTAATTTCTCCAGCCTTGAAGATACATCACGAGATGTGAAACGTCAGCTAAAACTTGTACATACGTGAGACGTGCTTTTACCTCTTCATCCTGATATATATATATATATATATATATATATATATATATATATATAATATATATATATACATATGTGATATATATATATATATATATATATATATATATATATATGTGTGTGTGTGTGGTGTGTGTGTGTGTGTATAAAATGGAAAGTAAAACTTTAACATGTCAAGCTACAAATATATTTGCCTCACCGACGTTTGATTAATTTATTGGCCATCATCATGACTATAAAGAAGAAAGCCTTAGAAATCCATAGGCAGACTAAAACCAAAGTATATGGTCAACCATGCTTGACATGAAGTCATTATACGTAAAGAATGATCCAGTTTAATGCAAAGTCAAAAATGACGGGAAATGAAACACGAAAGAAAACGGAAATAAATAAATGACCACATAAATATGCACTGGAGCTATCAGGAAAGAACTGAATTAATATTCCAAAACAATAAAAAAATAACACAAAGGTGCTTAAGTAAATTAGAACACGGCAGCAGACAGACTTGCACCAACGGTAGTAACATGTGCAAAATGACATAATAATTGCACATATGACAGAGAAGCAAAAGTAAGGAGATCAGAATTCACTGAGAGGGAAGCTTATACGTAAGAGACACTGAACTAACACTAGGGAAAGGAAGAGCAACCGACAATAGCACTGAGAAGTGTAGAATTGGCGGGGGGGGGGGGGGGCGGGGTGCGATGGGCTGTTACGCAAAGTGTTATGGTTCTGCATCTGAACTGTGTAGCCTCTGTCAGTGAGCTCTCGTGTCTATTTTTGCATTTGATTTTCGTTGCTATACAGTTGTTATGTAATTTCGCACGTATTACTGTCACACGCATGTTTTCTTCTTCTTCTTCTTTTTCTTCTGCCCTTGATACTGCTGCCGTGTTTTAATTTTGAGTCCTTTTGCGCTATACTTTTCCTCTCTTGGAATGAAATTCAGGTTCTTGCTCATAATGTCATAAGTATATCTTAGTTTAACCAGTCCACTGAGCTGATTAACAGCTCTCCTAGGGCTGGCCCGAAGAATTAGATTTTTATTTACGTTGCCAGGAGCCAATTGGTTACTTAGCAACGGGACCTACAGCTTATTCTGGGATCCGAACCACATCATATCGGGAAATGTATTTTAAACCACCAGACATACATTCATCTGATTCCGCACAGGCGGTAGTTGAGTGCGAACTCGGGCTACCAGATCGGTAGGCAAATACTTCACCCACTCGTCCAGCTAGGAACTTCATAATGTCATAATGACAGCGCTCATTGATTTGACGATCTTGTTCTTTACATTTAAAGCATTTTTTTACCATATATTCTGTTTCAGTCTTAATTCTGATGGGGATTAATGTTGTGATTCCAGTCACGCTTCCTGGCCGTTATTTTTCAAGATGGTGATTGAATTCTCGGAACACAAATGGAGAAGCTAAAATTATGACTTGTCAAAACATTAAGTTTTTACGAGCCATCTTATTCTTAATAAAAACACACACACATTTTATATATATGTATGTCTATATATATGTATTACATATATGATTAGAATTTTGTTGATATTTAACTAATAATTATGTGGTTAAGGTCCATAATCTGATATCTAATATGGAAGCGATTTGTGTAAATTACCTGGAGAAGAACAAAACATACCTTCATTATATACAACAAATTATAACCAATGAAGCTACCTGATAACGATATTAGCAGAAGAAGGGAATTGTTGTGCCATTACTAGCACTGCCTGAAAAAATGAAAAATAAGATGCATGCAGTGTTAAAGATTCAGATGCTAAACCGAAAGTGAAATTGATGATTATAGAGAAGCTTAAATCAGCCATCGACTACAGCCATCTTCAGTCAATTCCTAAGAGACGTTTTCAGGTGCAGGGAATCCCTTAATTAAGTGAACTTTCCTGATCGTCTTCCTTGAAACTTAGCCATGTTTTCGGAATGCTCTTCCGGCGCGACAATGAAAGCAATAAGATGAAATTCAGGAAAAGTGAAAGACGAAAATATGAACCGTCAAAATGACAAGGAAGTGGCAGGACGCGGAAGAACACGCGCTGTAAAAGGAAATTAAGAGACGAAAGAAGGAAATGACGCATGGAATGATCATCCATCCGGGAATTTTGATAAAGGTAAGATTTATTTGATAAATGTAGTTTTTTCCATTCTCTTATTCTTCGCAGTTCCATACGTGTTGAGTCACTCACAATACAAGCAATATATTTTGGAGAACGTGTATATATATTCCCAATGCTCCCCGCTTATGGAAATTATAAACAAACCATTTTCTTCTTTTACTGCTCTACATTACTCATCGCCAGGAAAACGTGCGTATTCATGCATCTCTTTTGTGAACATCAGCCAAGTCGTTTACTGTGGCTGTTTTCTATATATCGTTCAACATAGTATGCCCAGGTCTAGTTGTTTATGTATGCAAAAGGTAGGTTTGTACAACTGGAGGAAGTACTTGGGGACTTCACTTGGTAGGCACTGTACTATTTAGAGTGAGCTTAATACATTAAGACACCAAGTTCTCTTGGTCACCTGCCACCAGGGAACCTAAGTTGAAGTGTGTGGATGAACTAGTGGTTGCTTCATTGACTTCAGAAGAACACTGCACTGATACCAAAGGTCTGAAGAACAAGGATACCGAGTTGGATCTTAATGAACAGGTAGACAAATGATTTTGCTAGTTTAATATTACTTTAAGTAACAGAGAATGGTTTTTGTGACAAGTGAATTACACTGACTTCGCTGACAAGTGTATAATCTACAATCTGTTCAGATTCCTATTTAGCCCTAAATCTCTGCAGGAATTTTTGAAATTTCAGTATCCAGGTAAAGGGAAAAAATCTGTACTTGACAACAATATGTCATGGATCCAAACGCCGTACTTTCTGATAATGCTTGCGACAATAAATCATTGAGAGTGATACGGCAATATGCAACCGTAGCCACAACAGACCAAGAAGAACAAAATACAGAAACAGAATGAGGTTACAGGTAAGTCTTTCGCTTGCTTATTTCAACCATTTAAACGAATACTAGACCAGACAGCCTTGGTTTGTTTTTTCTCCCTGACCTTAGCTAGCTCCTCGGTGAAACCTGGGTCACGATTTGCATTCAGTCATTATATCTCCGCATCACGAAATTTATTTTCACCTCACGTGTTAGCATTGCGTTAAGTAAGTACATTTCATGCACGGAGACAATTACACGGCTGGAATTAAAGTTAGCCTAATCTCGTTTAATCCCTCGAAGGAGAGAAAAATACCTGGTCGAGACAAAGATCTGTATGGGGCGGGGCGGGGCGGGGGGGTGTGGGGGGGGGGGGGGGAGGGGGGGTGTAAGAAAGGAGGGCGAAGGATGGTAGGGTAGACGGAGAATTATCTTTTATTTGGCTCATACTTTTTTGTGCAAAAATTATTCAGAGATTATGATACTACGTTACAGGAACATATACTCATGTGCGTACATAAAAGCACATATTTAGGTAATGAACAATATATATATACTATATATATATATATATATATATATATATATATATATATATATATTACTCATTTACCTAAATATGTGCTTTTATGTACGCACATGAGTATATTCCTGTAACTTAGTATCATAATCTCTGAATAATTGTTGCATATATATATATATATATATATATATATATATATATATATATATATATATATATATATATATATTATATGTGTGCGTGTGTATGTCTACCATGTGCACACATACATGTTTCAAATTTCAATAACATGCGATGTGCACGTGTAGATGTTCACAAGGAAATAGAAAGACTGGATGTAAATCCTGAACCGTTTCGTCTTGAGTATTCGTAAGACAACACCATTTCTACGAACACTAAATACGAAACCGGTCAGGTTATATACCCATTGCATTAATTTTCCCTGTAGTACACACACAAACACATGTATATAGTATGTATAAAATATAGGCTTGAAAATCGCAAATATTCGGGTCTCAAATAATTTTAAATATTTCATGGGGCTTTATCCGATATAAAATTTATATATATATATATATATATATATATATATATATATATATATAGTATATATATATATATATTATGTATATCATACATATATATCTCGTCAGCGGATCAGATGGATGGATGGGGCGAGGAGGGATATGGGTTTATGTGGGACTTGGGGAAGAAGATGTAAGGAATAGAAAAAGATGGAGAAAGTTCACTCGAGCGGCCGACCCTGCTATACAAGAGAACTAATAATCTCGAAAGAAGAATATATATATATATATATATATATATATATATATATATATATATATATATATATATATATGTGTGTGTGTGTGTGTGTGTGTGTACGTAATATAATAAATCAAGGGGTTCCATGACTATTCTTGGTGGCCTGTTAATAACAGCAACACGGACACGTCAGACGACGATATCACGTTGCATAATAATGTATAGATATTAATAATAATAATAATAATAATAATAATAATAATAATAATAATAATAATAATAATAATAATAATAAGAATTGAATTTACACCCAGAAACGATACTTCTCAATTAAATATATATATATATATATATATATATATATATATATATATATACATATATATATTATATATATATATATATATATATATATATATATATTCGCGCGTGAGTATGTGCACCATCAAGTGTACAAAGATTGTTGTCTATACGAGAAGCATATGGAGAATTTTAGTGTTGTATGGGAAATGTTATACTTTTTTATTTCTTTTCAGGTAAGACTATTTCATAACGTCTTGACAACATACTCATGTCACTACTTCAGAATCGGCTGTTTCAATGTTAATCATTGTCATTCTTTTTGTTTTTCGTACTTCCAGAGGCCAATGGGACAAGCAACCGAATGACCTCTCCTAGACCAGACAGGGGAAAAAACGAAAAGAAAGAGAAAGCCAAATCAATAGACCTTCCTCTTGAAATATGAAGCAACGGTCTCTCAGGAGTCACGTAATCGCGGTCACATATATCCTCCCACGCGACTGGGGAAAACTTTTCGTTGTCGGCCTTTGTGGGCATATTTTCACAGAGGGCTCTCTCTCTCTCTCTCTCTCTCTCTCTCTCTCTCTCTCTCTCTCTCTCTCTCTCTCCCCAAGTCAACGTGGGTGTTGTAAATCACTATTCGACGTGAAATTGTGATTTACAATAGTGGGCAGTAAAGAACTGTATTTGAAACAGTGCAATATCTCATTCCCAGTACGTGCTTCCTCGATGGCCATTAACACGCTTCTCTCAAATACTTCTCAGTCGCATATATACCCTATATCTCCTTAAACAACTAGTTTGATTTATGATTTATATACATATACATAATGTATATATTGTATATAGATAACGCATAAAGGCGCCAGCCCGTCGATGTCTTTAAGCATAAATATTCAAGAACACAGATGTTACGGAAGTAATAAATAATTGCTTATGATTGCGCATATATATATATATATGACTGGTAAAAGTGTTCTGTAACAACAATTCCATCTAATAAAAGGAGCCCATAAAAACACCAAAATGTAGAGAGAAAAGTACTTATTTCAGAGACTGCTGTCTCTCTCTTCAGGTATATGAATGAGAAAAGTTTACAGAAAAGGTGGTATTTATACCAAGAGATTCGTCCACAAGTAAGCCCAATTTAGGTCACCCCCGCTGATAATCTTCCTTTAATCTTCTTAGCGTTGTTTGAATGAACACTGCGTCGACGATGTCTGATGTCCAATTCCCTTTTGAGATGTTCATTACCTGCTTCTCTTTTATTAAGGCCGATTCCATCATTTGACTCTTGTACCGGCAGTTGCTGCTATAAATTACACGTGATATATTCCAGTTTATTCTATGGTTATGTTCATTTATATGATTGAAAATAGCCGAGTTCTGTTGTCCATACCTAACTGACCGTTTGTGTTGTATTAATCTCTGGGGAAGTGATTTACCTGTAAATCCGATGTAAGATTGGTCACAGTCCTGGCATGGGATCTCATATACCCCAGAGTCTTTTGGGCGATGTCTTTTGTTGGACGTTAATCAGGGATTTGGCTAAGGTATTTGGGTAGGTAAATGCAAAAGGGTTGGATTTCCCAAGGGTGTGAGTTTACTCTCTTAATCGTCTCCAGGTGGGGAATTTTTATTTTATTGTTGGGTGTGTCTCTGGTCTTGTCTTTAGGGGGTCGGTAGAAAATTACGTTTGCTTTTTGAATTGCTTTGTTCTCAATTATATGGTCAGGATACTTTAAAGATGAAAGTTGCTTGCGAATTAGTTCAAATTCTTTTTCCAGGAAATCTGGGGAACAAATTCGTAAGGCATCTTAGGATAGGTTGCTGGCTAGACATATCTTGATAGTTTATTATCATGATAGCTAAAGGTAGTGAATATATGAAAGTGAGAACGTTGGTTTTTTCTGTATATAAGGGTAAATTTGTATTCTGTCGTGTCTCTGATTATTAAAACATCAAGAAAAGGAATTTTGTTGTCTGTTTCCCATTCAACTTTAAATTTGATGCTGGGCACTAATGCGTTTAAATTTTGAGAGGAATTCATTAAAATTACCCACTTATTATCCCAAAATGTTAGTATCATCCACGTATCTCATCCACAGCATGTTTGGGTTTTATTGCTTTATTTATTATTGTAGTGACCTAAATTGGCTTACTTGTGGACGAATCTCTTGGTATAAATACCACCTTTTCTGTAAACTTTTCTCATTCATATACCTGAAGAGAGAGACAGCAGTCTCTGAAATATAGTACTTTTCTCTCTACATTTTGGTGTTTTTTATGGCTCCTTTTATTAGATATATATATATATATATATATATATACATATATACATATATATGAAATACATATATGTATATTGTATTGAGCATTACGACCCTAGTGATTCCTTAGTTAACCTGCCAAATTTCTCTCGTCCGTATCTGACTTTATAGCAATATATATATTATTGTTTTACTACTTTGGCAGGCGAGGTGTTTAAATCATCCTAATGTTCCTTCGTTTTGTTGAAGTTTCATCCTTTTTGCAAGCATGCCTCGAAATTATATCTAACCTCAAATATCTCATTATTTCCTTTGATATAATTTTTTTTCACCTTCTCCCTGAATGCTCCCAATCTTCCACGTCAGATGTAAATAACTTTGAAGCAAAAGATTGGTTTTCTTTGGCACCTTTTCGCGAACGTATCCAAAAGCATAAGGATTGAAAGATGACAGAGAATTGGTGGCGGGTTTCTTTATAGCTCTGACAGAGAACCCGAATCAAGAATGCTCGACGAATTTGAGAAAATGACCGAAAGTTCTCGGTCGCTTTCAATGCTATTCGTCGTGGTTTCCTCATGTTGCGTCCAAACAGAGACAATAAGAGAGGTTTATCTCGTGTAACCTCTTCAATAGTGATTCTTATCCTTCCTCCAAACGGAGCAACCTCCCCCCCCCCTCCCCCCCCCCCCCCCCACCCCCCCTAATTTCTCAGAGCTCTCCCCCCTTCTTCTCTTGTACAGCCACAACCTGTCACTGAATACTAAATTTTTATGAATGAAAATTATTAAAAATTCCGAGCTTGTGCTGCAGCACATACATAGCTGCTATACGTGGTAGTGAATTTATGCATATCATCATTAATATATACTTTAGATAATCTCTCTCTCTCTCTCTCTCTCTCTCTCTCTCTCTCTCTCTCTCTCTCTCTCTCTCTATAGTCCCAACGTGGAAGGTCTTGTAAATCACTATTCGACGTGAAATCGTGATTTACAATAGTGGGCAGTAAAGAATTGTGTTTGAAACAGCGCATCTCTCAGTTGCCAGTACGTGCTTGCTCGATGTCCATTAACAAGTTTTTCTTTTGAGTTCAACTCTGAAATCATAAAGTTAATGACCCGAACTGAGAGCTTTTCCTACGCGGATCGGAATGTTTCCTACCTACGTAGTATTTCCCCTCTCGGCGACTCCATGGCCGCAAAATTCCGGCGATTCATTATAATATCTCAGTCGTCTGAAGCTACAATGAGTGGATTTGTGCGCCAAAAACGCTACGATTCCTAATGTTTGTATGGTGTTTTTACGTTGCATGGAACCAGTGGTGATTCCTTAGTTAACCTGCCAAATTTCTCTCGTCCGTATCTGACTTTCATAGCAATATATATATATTGTTTTACTACTTTGCAGGCGAGTGTTTAAATATCATCCTAATGTTCCTTCGTTTTGTTGAAGTTCATCCTTTTTGCAAGCATCCGTTTTCGAATTATATCTAACCTCCAAATATCACATTATTTCCTTTGATATATTTTTTCACCTTTTCCCTGAAATGCCTCCCAATCTTTCCACGTCAATATTTGTTAAATAACTTTGAAGCAAAAGATTGGTTTTCTTTGGCACCTTTTCGCGAACGTATCCAAAAGCATAAGGATTGAATGACAGAGAATTGGTGGCGGGTTTCTTTATAGCTCTGACAGAGAACCCGAATCATGAATGCTCGACGAATTTGAGAAAATGACCGAAAGTTCTCGCTCGCTTTCAATGCTATTCGTCATGGTTTCCTCATGTTGCGTCCAAACCGAGACAATAAGAGAGATTTATCTCGTGTAACCTCTTCAATAGTGATTCTTATCCTTCCTCCAAACGGAGCAACCTCCCCCCCACCCCCCCCCCCTATTTTTCTCAGAGCTCTCCCCCCCTTCTTCTCTTGTACAGCCCACAACCTGTCACTGAATACTAAATTTTTATGAATGAAAATTATTAAAAATTCCGAGCTTGTGCTGCAGCACATACATAGCTGCTATACGTGGTAGTGAATTTATGCATATCATCATTAATATATACTTTAGATAATCTCTCTCTCTCTCTCTCTCTCTCTCTCTCTCTCTCTCTCTCTCTCTCTCTCTAGTCAACGTGGAAGGTCTTGTAAATCACTATTCGACGTGAAATCGTGATTTACAATAGTGGGCAGTAAAGAATTGTGTTTGAAACAGCGCATCTCTCAGTTGCCAGTACGTGCTTGCTCGATGTCCATTAACAAGTTTTTCTTTTAAGTTCAACTCTGAAATCATAAAAGTTAATGACCCGAACTGAGAGCTTTTCCTACGCGGATCGGAATGTTTCCTACCTACGTAGTATTTCCCCTCTCGGCGACTCCATGGCCGCAAAATTCCGGCGATTCATTATAATATCTCAGTCGTCTGAAGCTACAATGAGTGGATTTGTGCGCCAAAAACGCTACGATTCCTAATGTTTGTATGGTGTTTTTACGTTGCATGGAACCAGTGGTTATTCAGCAACAGGACCAACGGCTTTACGTGACTTCCCAACCACGTCGAGCGTGAACTTCTACCACCAGAAATACACATCTCTCACACCTCGATGGAATGCCCGAGAATCGAACTCACGGACGCCGAGGTGGCAGGCCAAGACCATACCGATCACGCCACTGAGGTGCTACGATTCCCAATGGTTGTCGAGATAATATTGTTGCAACGAATTACCCTGAACTGGAGAACGTAGTAGAAATCTCAGGAAATGTTCGTAAAGTTATATACTTTTGCATTTATTCAAGTTTAATGTCCGGTATTCTGGATTCATTCAACAATGCCGGTTCTGGGCATCAGTGTAATAAAATCTTAAACCACTCTATCGTCACATAATCGGTGTGCCCCAGCCTAATCTAACAGCGCCACCTCGAACTGGCCTCTGACACAGGTAATAAACAATGATAATATAATTCCTTAAAGAGCAAGCGTCAACAGATAGGGGAAACAACATTAAGTCGTTTTAATGCCTAATCCCGAAGAAGCCTAGAAATGGAAAAAAAACAGACTTTTATTTTAACCTGGATTCTCGTGGAGTTAATATCCTGGAAGTCAGTCCTCTCCAATCGTTCTGTTGCCGTTGTAACGAGAAATAAATCCCACCTATCTGTGTGAAGTCGAATCCAGAACTCCATCATAAAAGTAAAAATACAACTATTAAAGCTTTAATACAAAAAAATACTCTGCCATGGACGTCACCAAGGTTTAATTGTAACTAAGAATATCACTAGGAAACGTTTTATTCTGCCAAAACCCACCACATTCGCTCCTGGAACTTTTCCAAACATTTTGAGCATTTCTTCCTGCGCCTTGACAAGCCGCATTCCCTAAAGGTTTCACCGAAACAACCTTCATGTTTTGAATGAAATGTCCTGAAAACCACTGAGCACTCACACATTCTGAAAAATTCAGCTTGCTTCTGAGAGTCGAGGATATTCAGATCAATAAACTACGTGGGGATACTTCTTTTTTTTCAATAATATTCCAAACTGCTCCAATACGGAAACTAAAACGCCTTCTAAAGAGTCTTGGTGTCTAAACAAAATTGTGGATTTTTCAGCAACCATAGTTCCTGTTTTCCCATCTCATTATTAAAGGACAGTGCAACAAAGAAAGAAAATAAAAAAAAAAGTTAAGCCTTCCCTTCCTCGGATCTGCACGCCAAGAGGGTTGAGATGGCATCGCATGCATGCAAATGCAAAACTCGTAAGTACCAATAAGGATACATGACGCAGCCAAAGATCAGGAATGTAGTTTGAAAATAGTTCTTCTTAAGACGACTTCTGCTAGCCATAAGGCGCGAAGCAGGTTCATAGGAAAAAACGGTAAATCATATTGAAAAATGCTGAAAACAACGACAAGACGGACTTTCCGCATTGCGAAGAAACTTGCTGCATTTGCAAAAAGGACGAGAATACATAAGAAACTTTATAAAATGAGTTTTTACACTAAAAAAGCCAATTTACACAGTTACCTCATCAACCATAGTAAACTAATGCCTTCCTTATATCTCAGTCTTTTTAAGTTGCATACTAGATTTTACGTTTTCTGTAGATTGAATGATTCGTACAAGGGCTCTGCATTCAGTCCACTGTTTTCTGTTTGTTGCAATGTCGATCAGGTCTGCGTGTTACCAGGTCGACTTTCCGGCCATTCCGTGCAATCACATCAAGCACATCAATCGCACGTCGAAGAAACCGAAACAAATTACGCGTCGCGTGCGCGTGGAGACATGCTCACTGATGCTGAAGTTCTTTTGTCCTTAACAGTTAGTGTACTTCATTTTTACTGCGTTGGAAGACCCCAGTCCTTCCTGACTCTTTTTAACGTCGACATCAATTTCCAATCTTTCGGTCTTTAAACTTGCTCAGGAATCGTGAACTCTGCCATCAGTGTTTAAAATGTTACATGGTAATCCAGATTCAGTCGGAGTAGAAAGCTTGGAAATTCTCTATACAACTCTACTGGATGAAACGAACGTGGTGTTACGTCAAGACATGAAAAGTGGCCAGTAGCAATGAAGCTTTCCGTAGGATTACGTCAGGAGATATCGTCAAGAAACACAAATGCAGATACTAAAAAAAAATTCAATTCAACTCAAAATCTTTTACATTCGTCCCTGGCCCATTTCGGTGTCTAACTCAGCCCCACCCCGACACCCCCCCCCCCCCCCCCCTCCACACACAACACAAAAAGTTCACTGGGATTCATAAATAACTTCTTCGGATATTTTGGGGTCAGTCGTCCCACAACCAAGTAAAAGAAGTAAAAAAATAAACAACCTCGGAAGAAAACATATAACTTAGGAATCACGGAATTCAATAGAAGGCGGAGAATTCCACGGCCTGACGTTTAACAAGACCATGAGCTGAGTAACAGCTCTCATAGGGCTTGCCAATGCTCGCTGAATGTTTTATAGGTGATGCTTAAGAGATCACAAGGAGAGCTAGTGTATTTGGTTACGACGATGAAAGTTTATACAGTAGGGTAAATGCAATTTTAAATATAGTATGCGAAAATATAAGAACTAGAGTACTTGTCCTTCAAAAAACCGGACATGAATAGTCAAGTCTTTTTTTAATTACGCCGTAATTGTATCAAGTACATTACGTTGTAATGTATATTATTCTATAAGAATTTATTAGAGAGAAACGTGAAGTTCATTACTTAAGCAATCTATTACTCACAGACAAAACAAATATTTAGATACGTGTGGAGTCGTCTGCGGTAGAATATCCAAGGTTAACTACAGTGTTTTTCTTACTGTTTTATTACAAGAACCACTCGGTGAGTATTGGAAACACCCGGTAAAGTTAAGTATATCTTAGTTTTACCAGACCACCAAGCTGACTAACAGCTCTCCTAGGGTCTGGCCCGAAGGATTAGATATTTTTACGTGGCTAGGAACCAATTGGTTACCTAGCACGGGACTTACAGCTCATTGTGGGATCCGAACCACATTATATCGAGAAACGAATTTTTATCACCAGAAATAAATTCCTCTGATTCCGAGTTGGCCGAGCCGAGAATTGAACATCGGACCATCGGATTGGTAGCCCAGCGCGAAATCCACTCGTCCAACGAGGAACTTAAACACCCGGTAAAGGCTCATTAGAAACTACAACCTCGGATAGGGATTAAGCTAAGAAAAAGAATTTTACCACTAAAAATTACTAGAAAATACTGAAGATGTTTCGGATATCTCGACCATGAACGATGCGACGACATCAGATTTCAAACACTGAATATTCTTTCGCAACCATTAAAAACTAACCACGAAATATTTCACGTTCTCGGGACATTTCCACGTCTTTGGTTTCTATACTTGACTGATTTTTCACTCATCGTTATGATAAATATACAATGTCGAGGCCTTCAATCTGCTTTTCACCAGCATAAATTAACAATGATAATAGATAATTAACTTTCAGAAACGATAAGCATACCTGTCTCGACTCCCGATGCCATTTTATTGTATTTAATCATTCCGTCAACATACAGAACAAATAGAAAAACCTTTTAAAACATTA
>NC_061100.1:125668900-125713900 GCF_015104395.2 Macrobrachium nipponense | reverse complement strand
ACTTTTTTTTGACAAGTGTGTTCCGTTAAGAGGGTAAGAAAATGACGACCTCATTTTTTTCTTATATAAAGGTAAGAATTTACATACAAAACAAATTAATTCGAAATATATGTGCTGTTAAGCCAGTAACAAATGTGTACGGCAAGATCGAATGCTGGAACTATTTGTTGCCTTTGTTATGACGACAATCAAAGGGTAACAAAGTCAACGTTTATACTTGCCGGGCGTCCAACTTAAGTCCAGCCTCGCTCCACTCTAGGCCATATGTGACTTTGTTTCTCATTGCCATCTTTTTGACCCTAAAGGCCTGTCCACACTAAGAAACATTGTTTGCAAACACTTTTTACCGCATATTTGTTTCCCATCCAGAATGGAAACCATTTAGCGTTTCTGTATGTATATATATACTACATATATAATGTATGTATTGTATGTATATATATATTATATATATATATATCATATAGATACTATATAATATATATATATGTGTGTGTGTGTGTGTGTGTGTGTGTGTGTGTGTGTGTGTGTGTGTGTGTGTGTGGGTTTTCAATTCCGCCAGAAGCAAGTCAACATAACACGTTCCTTTTTCTAAAAACTTCCTTACCATCTCTTATTCTTTCTCTTATCCCTCCTCGAGTGCATTAAAACCGCCAAGTAGAATACAGAGGCTACTGCACTGACAAGCATCCTGACGACAACTGAGGTCTGGACAGGAAACATTGTTTGCAAACAATGTTTCCTATCGTGGACAAGGCTTTAGGGTGTACTGCTAACTGTAAGACGTGCTCATTGCCACGTGTAACGAGTCCAAAGGCTACTTACGTGAAACAGCAGAGTTCCGCTATACAGAATGCTCATACTTAAAAGTTCAAGCAAGTGACGGGAGCAATGTTAAACACAACTATAATCGGATAATAAGTCAATAAGTCATTGGCAGCTAAAGTTGGAGAAAATGTTTGTGTGAAACCTCTTGCAAAGACTATGGAAGGCTATGCTACAGAGGCTACGGCACAGCAGCCGAAGGATTAAAATAATTTCATACGGCCGCCATACGGCGCCAAGTAACTAAATGTGACAACTGCGATATTCCAGCCAGGATTAATAGAGTACAGGGTTAGACTGCTTCTCACCAAAATAAGACAATCTCGCGCATGACGTCACGTGGTTGATCTGACTGAGGTTCAGGTAAAAAAAAAAAAAAAAAAAAAAAAGTCATCAGTCAGTATTTGACCCCTCCACAAGAGTGAAGAACAAGGAAACTAGCTTCCAGTACCTGCTATTAACGGGGACCTTTCTCACACAAGGTCGTGAAAGAGATAGGTGTGGGCAAACCATTCCCATAGTGACCCTTAATTCATTTGTTTTCTTGGTTTCCTTTTATGGCCACCTACCAATTACGTCACAGATATGCGCAGTAACGACGGGACGGTCTAACACTGTACTCTATTAATCCAGATTCCAGCTACCACACGTAGCAACGCAGACACTCGAACACAACGTGTAAAGGCCCGTCCAAGGCCAACAGAATTATATGGGCGCGTCCAGATGGTCGAGCTTTGCTCGTCGAACTCTGCTCAGTGTGACGTCAGAAGCGGAGAAACAGCGGATAAGGTTCTGACTTTTCCCGCTTCTGACATCACATCGAGCAAAGTTCGTCGGGCAAAGCTCGACCGTGTGGACGCACCTACATCTTGAATTCAAGATGGCGTGGTGGACGGGGCTTCATACTTGGTAGAAAGGATGAGGCAGCAGCATTAAAAGCTAGGTGATTTGTGCAGATCCTACAAAGTAAAACAAAACATTTCATACACTAAATGCAATGGACCCATCTGGAAATCTTGAGATTTGGGAACTAATGACATGATTCTTTAGATATTCAGCCAATTAGTAAGAGCAGTCCTGGGAATTCATGGCAAAATCCCCTAGGTCTTACATGCAAAGCAATACACTCATATGGCATTCAGGACCAAAATCAAGAAATCAACCCCGTGAAGACTATGAAGTGAGACCGCAAAAACTCCAGACTACATAAAATATGAAAGGTTTAGTATAAAAAAAAAATCCAAGTGTAAGGTTGAGAAGACTGATGAAACCGTATACAAATTATGAAAATAAAAGTTTAACAAATTCCTAAAAGTTTTTAAACATTTCAGTCATCTTGAAAATTAAAATGAAAACATCCATTTTACCCTCATTTCACAGAATATCAGCCGGGGATTTACCCTGCAGGTATCTGGACCTCATTGAAATATTTGTGACGGGGCTCCGGCTCATAATAGCAGTGGGGTCATAGGATACTTGAGGAATTACTCACAAAGAGAAAGGTATCGCCATAATGGCGCCAAGGAGTCTAATCAAGCAAATGGAACTTCAGACAAAACTTTGTTCATTACTGAATCTAGAGACTGGTCTTCGTTGACACAGTAACTGAAATCTGAAATAGTCACGAGGCAAAAGAAGTCACACTCTAACAGGTAATCTTACTTATCAGCCTTAAAGTAGATAAGGTTGGTCCAACAAAATGGATAAAAGCAGTTTTTAAATAAATAAACCGTCCCCTTCCACATACTACAAAATGGGCGGAATCTTTAATAAATGGGAAAAGAAACAAGTACAAAATGCCCTGAAGTTTCTTCTGCGCAATCTAGTTTTCTGTGCAAAGTATAATGCTGCATAAAATCATCAGCTACGACCGAAAGCCTTCAGTTGCTTCCACTCCTCCGGAAAGCGCTGCCAGATGCCCGATCCAGGGCTAAATTTAACCTTAAATAAAATAAAAACTACTGAGGCTTGAGGGTTGCAATTTGGTATGTTCAATGATTGGAGGGTGGATGATCAACATACCAATTTGCAGCCCCCTAGCCTCTGAAGATTTTTAGATCTGAGAGCGGACAGAAAAAAGTGTCTTTGATCCGTAATTCATTTCTCTTCAGGAAATTACTGATGCTGTTGAAATGCCACACATATATAACATCGTTGTTCACCTACGCAACTGATCTGTCCCTGAAGCTTGACATTTACCAAATGCCAGGCGACCAATGCCCTGTGACGTAGCATGATAAATACTACTGAAAAACAATGGAGGTATCTGGAGCAACCTAGTTTCTTGGTTCTTGAAGGCTATTATGGCGAAAGAGCTTTCGTTATGACCATAGTCGAGACTAAGGGGTTTTCCAAAGATGACTTTCTCACTACACAGCGCCTGAAGTACTGACGATCCAAATATCTATAGAAAGACCGTGCAACGATTTTTGAAGTGATATATTTTGGATTCTGGTAAAATGTATATAATAATAGATAGAAATCTCCAAGAATAATATCATTCGTCTACATTATAATGGAATCTGCTCCGTCTTTATTCCATGGGATATATCAAATTCCTCTTCTTATGTTAATATTCATCGTGATCTATGGAACTTTTGCTATGGTTTATAGCTGTAAGCTACCTTAATGCCGATACATAAATACACGGTTATGACCCGAGACTATTTTTCATCCGATTTCAGGAAAATTCCATGAAGGGTCTCGTGCAATAAACAATTCACTCACGAAGAATACCAAGCCCTGTTGAAAGGACTTTTTTCACGCAATTATAACTAGTAAACTATCCAATAAACCAATCTCGATTAGATTTCATAGCGAGATTCCAGATTGTAATTTATGATAGTTACCCTTCAGTATTATTAAACTAATATTTTTGAAGACAAAAGATTCCAGAGGAATGGAACTTGATCATTCATCTTATTAGCATGGCAGGCAAATCAAAACGGTAAACGTTTAAACTCCTGTACATAAAGAGACAGAAAATGTAAGATATCCATAGCTTCCCTTATCGCTGTTGCTCTAGAAAGTAACTACAAATGCAATGTCATTTAGAATGATTTTCCTAGTTTTTCCTGGCACTGGCGATCTATCCTTCAAGATGCGGAATTCTGACTTTCTTCGGTATTCTGACTTTATTCTCCTAAATTTCGTTGTACTATTTCCGTCAGCCATGGGACACACAAGGGCTTCAAGTCGCCTATCATATCGGTTTCTGTATAAAACTTCTGTTCAAAACAACGGTTTGAATAAAGTAAAACATACAAGATGGGCCCTTTTTCGTTCTCCAATAAGGTTCAAAGAGCAATGCTTTCAAGACAACAGCAACAAACAAGATAAGGGCATTACGATGGAAAGTCCTCCAAAATTAAAGCCTGGAAGACAGCTTGACTGCTGTCACGCCTCCTCCGTCTACGTCATTGCACTACAAGAAGAAGAAAAAGAAGAAGAAAACGCATGCAGTAAAGTGCAAGCAAGCAACCTTGACTTCGCGCGCTTTGATTTCCCGCACTTTTGTTCTCGATTCGCGCGTCCCAAACTGCGTTTAGCTTCAGTTTCATGGGGTTCGTGTTTCTAGCTTGCCAGAGCATAAATTGAATAATCAGATATTCTTGAGAGCTATTGATTTTCATCAATTCGTCGTTTTATATCAAGTCAGGCGTTTAAAGACCCTCGTTAAGAAGGCACGAAGCACTTTCAACTAAAAGCCAATTGTTTCATCGCTGTGGCCCAAGGAGAAAAGGAAAAAGTCTAATAAACGCACAGTTGGCCAAACTGAAAGGATATCTGATTATGACTTATTTACGGGAGTTCTTTGTGTTCATCTTACCGTGAACTTTCGCTTTGGAACTGGAGTGGCAGAATGTACGACAAGGGTGAAGTTTACTTAAGCACTGATGTTAAATAGCATTTTATCATATAACGTTCGCATGCAATTGCACATACCAGACCCGGTTTCAACTTGGAGCCTTGAATATCCACGAATAAAGTGAAACAATGCAGTGCAAGATCTTTCGCCTTTACTCTAAAGCTTCTCCAAGTTTCACTATCCTCATTGAAAATACTCTGTTTATATCTTATATCACAGAGCTGCTCCAGTGATAAAATTATATGTATACATATACACGCGCGCACGCACACACACACACATATATATATATGCATCGTGTATCTATGAATGAACCTTCATCACATCACCTTGATTTATACACAAGCATCAAGCTTCATATGTCGTTTAATATCCAATTCGCTCTACCTCGAAAATAATATATGTATACTGAAGGGGAATTGTAATATATATATATATATATATATATATATATATATATATATATATATATATATATATGTATGTATATGCATATATATATATATATATATATATATATATATAATATACACTATATTCATATGGATAGATAGATACAGACAGATAAATAGATGTGTCATTTGGGAAGGTTTGAACATGTGGAGAGAATGAATGCCGATAAGTAAAGGGAGAAAAGCGTAGGAAGTTAGGGTGTGCCGGGTGAAAGAGTCATTGGAACTTGGAGAATTCATTTCCCAAGAAACAGGGCGTATAGAGCTTGCAGTGCTACCGATCACTCTTCGCTGTAATATGTAACAGTCATTAATGCGGAAGTTTTTGCTCACGACAATTATGGCAGTGTCTGTTGTCACGTTTTATCGCCTGACCCATCCCTTCTCTGAAGAAAAAGCTGATCCATTAAAAAGAAGTGTAAATTATCCTCACTTCAACAAATATCAAGAATGTAACATTGGCCAGTGTGTCGTCCAAATAATCAAAAGCGAGATCTCATCGCCTTAATCGAAGCACCCTGATTCCCCCGCTGTGTTTTACTATATTTACTGGGCGTTTCTCCCCCTTTTGTATCAATCCCTAGGGGTTATTTATAGTGCGGCGAGGCTTAAGGGTTTGTTTAGTGTGTTGTAAAGTCATAAAATCAACCCTAACATAGTTATGGTCGTTAGTTGACTATTCTTGGAATGGATCAAGAGGGTAAAGCAATTCTGAACTCCCATTTTTACAGATTTACCAGTGGGGTAGTCTCTGTCGATACGTGCAGGTGGATTCGGTGCGTTCTAATGACTAGGATTAACAGACCTGCCGCTCTCTGTGTTGCAGCGTCAGTAGTAATTCATGTTTACATCAAGCTTCTTCCGCCATTTTTACGAAAAACCTACGTCTGCACAAAAAGTGCATAAGGAATGATTAATCTGATTCAATTAAAAAACAGCCTTTAACTTTTTATACAACATAAAAACCTTTCATCACCGTCACGCTGCTTTGAGAAATTAGACTTCATTATACTCGATCATATTTTAGGTATCTTTAACCTCAGAACTCATGACGCAAGAATGCTGTGTTTAAAATTCATTATATTCTACTTTTTCCTCGTTTAAGAAATATTACGATCTGAAGGTCTTTTTAAGGATATTAAAATTTGTTTCCATCACCTAAACACCAACTCCTACAGATCCTACTCGCCTTCTTGATTAAAATTTGTGGCATCAAATCGCGTGATAACCAAACGATATAACAAAACATCTCACCAACGGCAAAGTTGTTCTTCTTCTTGAAAGACTTTGATTAGAGATCTGGAGGAGTCAAAAATCTGGTTGGCATAAAGCGATGCACGAATCGGAGACTTGGACGGTAATGAAAGGATGACATCCGAAGATTAGAGGCATACGAAATGTGCGATTGGAGCAGAGAAGAGAAAGAGAAAAGGATGGACAACGCAAAGGAAATTTTTAACCGAGAAGGAATGAGATGAGGAAAGTTGCGGGAAATATATGAGGGAGGTAGAAATGGGAAGCTCAAAATACATCCATCAGATTGGAGAAGACTGAATAGCATCTCACTGGAATAAGAATAGCAAAATGATATCCATGACGAAAAGTAAGAACAAAAATTCTAAGTGAAATAAGGAACAGACATCATCTATCATCAAGACTGAATGCTCAAGAAGCCGCCCTATGAATTTAGTATCTTACTTGAATATGTTGTGTTAGTGCCAGTATATGCATGGAAAGTAACGTCTTATTTACTCAGCCGACAGAACTCGTGTCTGCTTCAGTTTTTTCCCAAAATATTGAACATGAGCCTATATAAAGTAGTGCGATCTATAGATTGAAGGGAAGAAAAATTTTCCCTTTACGCATTTTCTTACTGGAGAGGAGGAAGTTTTATAAGAAGAATCTAAAGAGAAAATGGGTTCTCATTTAGAACAATGGAATAGAATAAAAAAAAAAAAATCAGGCCAAAGGCTAAGCGCTGAGACCTATGAGGTCACTCGTCGCTTAAAAGGGAAACTGAGAGTCACAAGGTTTGAAAGGTGTAACAGGCGGAAAACCTCACATTTGCGCCATAACAACTGTTAGGGGAGGGTATGATGTAAGATGAAAGAAAGCGAATATGAAGGGAGGTACAGTAAGAGGAATGGAAAGGATTGCAACTTGGGTCGAAGGGGCGCTGCAGAGAACTTAGTTAATGCCTACAGTGCACCGTGTGAGGTGTACTGACAGCACTAGCCCTCTACTGGGCTCATTTAGAGCAAAACCAGCCTCCCCTCACCTTCAGAAAGGATTCGTTCTCTCATCTCTTTCATAGAAGTGTCATAGGATCGGTTCCTTCTCAGTACAAGTTACGTTAATTTTCCTCATGTCCTTCTTTAGAAAGCCCCAAGTAAGTAAGATTCTATACAATTTCTTTTTCTAGCGACATATTCTTTGCCGGTAAAACAATGAAAGACAATCGAATGATTTGTGCTGACGGCCTTACAATCCTCAAACAATCTTCATTCATATTTGTTATTGTTACTACACACTATCACCGTGATGCACAATCAGTGAGAGAGCAAGAGAAGCGTTCGCAAAGTTCTTAAAACTCACATTTGAATGCAGATAACCTGTCAGATAAACGTACATACACACGGAAGGACTCGAGGTGTGGAGGGGGTTGGGGATGGAGATTTTATTTACATACTTATCATTATTATGATTTATTTATTTATTTATTTTTGCCTAGTCCCAGATAAAAGCGAAGACAAACGGAAGGGCTCGAGGTGTGAAAGAGGGTGATGATTGACTTTTTTTTTTTTTTTTTTTTAGCTAAGTCACAAAATTGATGTTCACGTCACTTATTCAGGGAAGAGGCTACGTCATGAAAATCCATTACATGGTTCACTTATGTTCCAGGATCTCAAACTTGAAGTAGAATCGTCGTGGTAAAAAGTACTCTTTTCGGTTTCATTATTATTCATAATAATATGAATCCACTCACAATGAAAATGACGTAAAGTGTATCTATGTAAAGAAAAAAAAAAAAAAAAAGAGAATAAATGAATACATACAAAAGGGTCATTCAATTATTCTGAACGAGGAATTCTACTTTGTTGACATATTTACACTTCAGGCTTCCTTTTGGAGAACATTATCAATTGTATTTTGGGGAACAGTATTGATTGTAATTAGGTCATCCAGTCTAGAAACGCGTGTTGCTATTTACCGAGACTGAAGAAGGGAGGATGTTCTTTGTTCACTACCTCTCTCTTTCTCTGTTGTTGCTTCCTAAGTCATATTTGGTTTTCATACATACGTACATACATACAAACAAATAAAATATACATATATACATTATATAAATATATACATATATATACATACAAACACTACAAATATAATATGTATATATATATAATATATATATAATAATATATATATATAATATATATATATATATATATATATATATATATATATACATAGGGAACTAATCAACACACGAGCAATTGTTTCACAAGAAAAAATTTCCGGCTGGCATCAGATCGAACCCGGGTTTCTCAAATGAAAAGCCAGAGTGCTTACCCTGCGGAATTTAATCTCGATGTAGGTCAGAAACTTAATCGTGTGAAACACGTGCTTGTGCGTTGATAAGTCTGTTTATGTATGTATGTATGTATGTATATACACATATACATAAGCCCTTTCTCCTTAGATGGCTGGGCTCCAGCGGACGACAACATTACAATGCTCAATAGTCTTCTTTTAATGAGGCTGTCAGCCCTGTTTTCCATCCTGTCGCGGCCCGCCACAGTCGACATATTACAAGATAGTTTATTTACTTCTTAGAGCAACAAACGCAAACTGAAAATTGTCAGGAAAGTGACTCATCCGTTTTCTCTTCGTGAAAGGCGAGACTGGAAACGATGAACCTGGTCGTCTTTCTCTCTTAAGGTGCGTCCACTCGGTCGAACAATGTCCGACGGACAAACATTGTTATCAATTAACAATTGTCTGCCGGTCTTTGCCTTGTGAGCAGAGTAAAAACAGTGGTATACAACCTCATCTGGTACCACTGCTTGTTGCCAGATCTACTTCCATTGTTTCAACGCTTATGACGTCATCCTGCTTCGCCTATGATATGGTAACAATGTTTGTCCGTCGGACATTGTTCGACCGTATGGACACACCTTCAGAGGAACTGCATTTCGGACGCAGATTTATCCACAGTTTAAAAGACGGATGCGTAATAAAACGTATACTGTGGAACAGCCATCAGAAGAAACAACGACTCTCTATAGAGGTTCCAGGGCCTCACTTTCTGAGGTCCAGGCCCTAAGATATCAAGTAATCATACTATAGTAGATTCACATCAACCGTGCATTTGATGTCTAGGCCAGTCCCTTACGACGCTCCCGATTGGCTGTTGGTAAGGCAATCACAAGGCTGGAAACTCTTGTCTCTCTCGAGAGAGTTCACATAGGCATGATGTATGTTCCACCTCTCCTGAGGGATACGTCTTTCAAAAGTATCCCTCAGGAGAGGTGGAACATACATCCTGCCAATGTGAACTCTCTCGAGACACAGAGTTTCCAGCCCTGTGATTGGCTTATCAACAGCCAATAAGGAGCGTCGTAAGGGACTGGCCTAGACATCAAATCCACGGTTGATGTGAATCTACTATTGCCAATAGTATCATGATTCATTTTACGATTCCATTTTCAGTAACAGTTACTAATGATGCTGCAATAACAAAGTAAAATACGATATAAAATCGTTATACTTGGGAAAGTCGTTGTTCTTCACATGAACCACCTCTTCATTTCCTCATTACAAGCACTTTGTCATTTTATCTGTAATGCTACTTTTACTTCCGATATAAGAGAACTCCAGGGAATCACCATTTCATCTTTGCAGCTTACAAAGAATAACACATTTTCTGACCTAATTATATATATTGATATATATCATATATATATTATATTACACTCATAATATATATATACATATATATATACATATATTATAATATATAATTATATATATATACATATATATATTATATATATGTATATATATATCAGCCCCCCTCTACATGGTTTATTCCTTACTGGGAGGTCCAGCACATTAACTTGTTAATACAGTGTATCACTTCTTTTCTGTTACATTACTTCTTCCCATTGGCTATGTGGCGGCTCTGTGTTTTAATTTAATGATCATATTCCAGCATTCATCAATAGGCTCCGTCTTCTTTTTTGAAGTTATTTTATTTAGACCAGAAGTTTAATCTTGTGCCACTTAGCTATTTCCACTCCCAAGACTGCAACAAAAACACATTATGTATATAAATATTATAATTATTATAATATTATAAATAATTATTAAATATAATAATTATTTTATACTATATTTAATATAATATAATAATTGATAATTATATATAATAAATTATATATATAATAATATTATTATATATATATATATTATAATATAATAATATATAATATATGTATATATATATAAATATATATATATATATATATATATATATATACATATATATATTTATATACACGCGTGTATGTATGTATGTATATATATTATATACATGTGTGTGCTTGTGTGTGCCTTAGTGGTATAGCTAAGTGCACAAGATTACCTCTATAAGCATAAATAACCCAAAAAGAAACGGAGCCTATGATGAATGCTCGAATATGACTCATTAATAAAACAGAAAGCAGCATCATATTAATGGAGAGTAATGTTACAGAGAAGTGATACACTGTATACAAAGCATGTGCTGGACCTCAGTAAATAGAAGGGGGGCTGAAATAAATATGGAAAAGTTCTTAATTAAGATGCTTTCTGAAAGTCAGACGTCTACCTTGTGACGTTATTTGTAGACGTGCTCTTGAGATCGACATTCATCGGACTGCTCGTTTTACCGACATTTTTTTCAAGCTATCACATTTTGGAATTATTCCTTTGCTTCAGTTTACAAGCAGCTGATATACTGCCGTCCGTAGCCTCTTTCCTCATTTTTATCTTGTTTCGTCGATTCCTGGTCTAACGTTATTCTTTTATCTGTCTTTGCGTGCAAAGTTGTGCTTCTCTTTCTTCTGCATGAAGCAAAAGCTGAGATTTTATATCAACCACAAAATGGAAGTAAAATGGATCACTCTGCCGATGGAATCGACACTCCAGATAAGTTTTGTTTCCTTTCCCACGGAATGATAATTAATGTCTTCTGAACTAAAACCCTGTCCTTGCCAAAATCCCGTGTTGTTCGTTCGTTGCAAGGAACCAGTGGTTATTCAGCAACGGGACCAACGGCTTGACGTGACTTCCAAACCACGTCGAGAGTGAACTTCTATCACCAGAAATACGCATCTCTTACTCCCAAGTGGTATGCCCGAGAATCGAACTCGCTGCCACCGAGATGGCACGCCAACGCCATACCGACCACGCCACGGAGGCGCTTTTCCCCTTCATAAAACCATGTTTGCCTTAGCTGGTTCTTGGATAACAGGTTTAGGAATAGGCTGCATAAGCCATTCAGTTTTTCCCTTTAGGTACCATCGATGCCAATTAGGGAGTAATTTCCCTTTACAAGAAATAAAATGTGACGTTCTTAACTTGGAGGTTACATAGTTGGTCTCTTTCGAATCTTCACGTGAAGTGGCTGGCAAAAGAAAGCTCCCGATGGCATCATTAATAAACCTAGAGCTCTATACTACCAAGTCTGGTGTTCCACGGGGCCGTTTTAGATCCCCCGCTGTTTTTGGTCATTATTAGTGACATGTTCTGCTCTCACCGTCAGTATAATATCCATAGGATGCAAATGTTGTGCCGGTTATTCCATCCCGACTATGGCAATCAACTGCATTTGAAATGTATCCCGTAAAGATGTTTAAACCAGGGGTGTCTTTTTTTTTTTTTTTTTTTTTTTTTTTTTTTTTTTTTTTTTTGGTGGTGGGGGCCCCACTTGGCCCCTCAAGACACTGGTGACCCCCCCCCCCAACACCCCCAAGGACTGCTCAGTTTACCCCCCTAGCCTTTGAAAGAATAATAATAATAATAATAAATAATAATAATAATAATAATAATAATAATAATTAATTAATTAATAATAATCATAATAATAATAATAATAATAATAATCATAATATCAGTAAAATTCACTCCAAGGTGAACCTAATATGGCTTCAAAATGCTCCAAAATACCAGAAATTTCCAAAAATTTCTCAAGAGGCCTTACCGCGTCCCCCTTACCCCCAGCTAATAGGGCTAGCTTTGCTCGGCACCCCACCCATGCCAAAAGTTCTAAATCTTTGTCCAGCACCCGCCCACCACCCCCACCCCACTACACCACAGGAAAAATCTGAAACGACGCCACTGGCAACGGAAAATGTCTTCCTAGGATTCCTTTCAAAAGCTTTACTACTATTTCACTATAGTTGTTATTTTCTTTGCCATTTGACTTCGTGCATTTGATGTCTAGGCCAGTCCCTTGCGACGCTCCTGATTGGCTGTTGATAAGCCAATCACGGGGCTGGAAGCTCTCAAGTCTCTCTCTGGAGAGTTGACATATGTAAGATCTATGTCACACCTCTCCTGACGTATACGTTTTTCAGGAGAAGTGGAACATACATCCTTCCTATGTGAACTCTCGAGAGAGACTGGGAGTTTCCAGCCCTGTGATTGGCTTACCAACAGCCAATCAGGAGCGTCGTAAGGGACTGGCCTAGACATCAAAAGCACGGTTGATGTGAATCTACTATAGCTACTGATGAGATGCTGTGATGTCAAACTGCCTAGTACCAAAGTATTTTGTTTCCTTTACAACAGATGTTATCAAGTAACTAGTCTTAATTTTACTTCCAATGTTCCTGAATCAACATCTTTACCCCTTTTCAATACCGTATTTTAGAAATCAGAGGTTCTTGCCTCCCTTTGAACCTAATACTGAATCGAATATATATATATATCAAAATCCAGAGATATTCCCTAAAAAGTTTACCGGAAATTTTACCCAGTTGACTCACTGTTATTGCATGTATCTACAACTTTACCCTTTAAGTTTACTAATCCTCCGTGGCTTTTAGAAACAGATTTGCTGAGTCTAGTCTCCTTTATTCACTCCTATTATCCTATTATGAATCCACTATCATCCTACTGCAGATCTCCTAACAGCAATTACTAATTATGACATTTTTTCATCTGTACAATCGTTAATAATTTTTAATTTAGTCTTCTCAATTGATGTCTCTGAACGCCCAAGAGAACTTAACCAGTGCATTTATTCTTCAAGCGACCCTTCATGTCACAGCAAAACTCAAAATTCAAGGAAAAACCTTCTTTAGGTAAAGTAATTGGGGAGTTTTAGCCACGGAAGTTCAAGAGAGAAACTGCGATCAAAGTGCCCACACGAGGACGTATACTTGACTCAAATAACAAAGTCATCGATTGTGGACGTTACCGACTACATGGCTGATTTATTGACAGGGAATGACTCGTAAAAGAATTCCCATGGCACCCCTTTGATTTGAAGGTGATTTTGTCACAACCGCATGTCTAGGTATACAATGTCATAAATTCTTTTCGCAAAAGCATCAGCAGTCAGTTAGGATAAAGAAAACTCAAAACCCTCCACATTAAAAAAAAAAAAAAAAAAAAAAAAAAGTCAAATGAATACGCCTCATGACGAGCATTAGATTAATTTAAAAAAAAAAAGGGACCCTTTTCGATAAAAACATCGAAAGGGGCCCATATTTTAATTACTTCTATTTTCATTGCCGCAATTTATTAGCAAGATCTGGTACACTTGACGATTGAGTCCTTAACATAAACAGTGTGTGAATGATACTGGAAAGGAATTTAAGGGCGCGAGAATTTTCCCCCGGTAATTGCCGAAGACCAATTAAGCTTTTAACACGTATGACCTTTTCGCTTCCGCATAACCTACCTCGTCGTTTTCAAAATTGGCCAAGGCCTCCCTCTAGGTGTGTGCTTGTTTTTCCTTTGGTTGGTTTCTAGTATACTTTTCAGTATATTTTTCTGCTTTTTATAATGTAACCGACGGTAAGATTAGTGTTCCACGGCCACATGTGGTCATTAAGTATTTGAATGATGGAGATTTAACTAGTGACGAAAATGTAGTAGCCATTTTACGCTTATCTATGCAGCCACATTGATTTATACACAAACACATAATATATATATATGCCAGTCCTGGGATTGAGAGGTCGATGGTTCGTGTCTGTCGATCGCCAATTCTATTATCGCTTAATAAATTCCCCCTCGGTTAAACATATACGAAAATATATTAATTCCGAGGTAGAGCGAATTAGATATTAAAGGACATTTTTAGTTCGATATATGTATATGAATCACGGTAATGTGATAGACTTATATATATATATATATATATATATATATATATATATATATATATATTATATATATATATATATATATATCTATACACACACACACACACACACGTTTCTTATTAATAAAACGCGTGTACCTGACTGTCGTCTGATTGGACGCCTCTTACTTTATATATATATATATATATATATTATATATATATATATATATATATATATATATATATGTGTGTGTGTGTGTGTATGTGTGTGTGTGTGTGTAGATATATATATATATATATATATATGAGAGAGAGAGAGAGAGAGAGAAACTCAACCCCAATATGCTGTTTTCACTAATATAGGATGGGTCCAGAGTAAATAATAATTATAGCGGTCGATATCACATTTATTCCTCAACTGCTGAATCATGGATAGAATTCCTGTCACAACTAAAAAAAAATAAACAATAAAATAACCAACCCACTACAAACACCTGCATAAACGTTCACCATTAGCAAGCTCAACCAAGATACTTACACCGCGCCATTTCCCTCTATTCTGCACTTACTTTCTCACTTCCTCAATATTAGGACCGTCTTTCCAGATCCCTTTAACACTTTCGAAGCAAAGACTCTTCGCCAACTTATTGTCCTCAACTCATTCTATGAGACCAAACCATCTCAAAAAGACTGGTCTATAATTTCACCTACACCAACTTTTTACCACATTTACCTATATCTCCACATCTCTCACTCGTTCGGTTGTTCTTGTGCCATTTATACAACGCTAACAATTCATCCGAATTTCACTTTTTTTCATTTAATTTTAATAAACACCCACGCTTCATTTCCTTGGGAAAGTTGGTTCAAACTTCTCTTATTACACTGTCACCTTTGATTCCATACGCACTTGTACCTGTGTGTATGTATAGTAGATGACAGATTCATGAACTAAGAGTTTTGATATGGATTCAGGGATAAGATCTTAGGAGATTATTTTAAATAAAAATTCAATGATAACTTATATACAAACTAACCTTCTGCAGAATATGGAATGAGGAAATAAAGCCTGAAATTGGGAACAGGAAGTCACAGCAACGGTACCAACTGTGACCGAACCATATATATATATATATATATATATATATATATATATATATATATATATATATATATATATATATATATATATATATATATATATATATATATATATATATATATATATATATATATATATATATATATATATATATTTATGAATTAGATATTAAAAGACATTTGTAGTTCGATATATATATATATATATATATATATATATATATATATATATATATATATATATATATATATATATATATATATATATATATATATATATATATATATATATATATATATATATATATATATATATCGAACTACAAATGTCTTTTAATATCTAATTCTATCTACCTCGGAATTAATATATTTTCATATATGTTTAACCGAGGGGGAATTTATTAAGCGATAATAGAATTGGCGATCGACAGACGCGAACCATCGACCTCTTAATTCCAGGACTGGCAGTGAAGCCCCAGACCATCCCGGTGGCGGGGTGGTCTGGGGCTTCACTGCCAGTCCTGGAATTGAGAGGTCGATGGATCGCGTCTGTCGATCGCCAATTCTATTATCGCTTAATAAATTCCCCCTCGGTTAAACATATATGAAAATATATTAATTCCGATGTAGAGCGAATTAGATATTGAAGGACATTTGTAGTTCGATATATGTATATGAATCACGGTAATGTGATAGACATATATATATATATATATATATATATATATATATATACATATACATATATATATGTATATATATATACACACACACACACACACACATATATATATATATATATATATATATATATATATATATATATATATATACAACCATGGATGCATTTGATTTCCGTTGGTTAAATGAAAATATTCAACATGACTATTCGTAATACTATGGAGAAAAAACTATATTAATAGAATAATTACGATATAAATACGTTGATTTTTGTGAATGGGAGGAGTTGTACACATTAGATAATTGTAATAAAGTACTGTGCTGTGGTGTATGCAATTTAAAATATCTCCTGATAGCTTTTGTTGATTACAAGACACTATTTAACAGGATTCAAAACCACTTACAATGGAAGGTCTTGTGTCATCATGGCATTTCCGTTAAATATGTATAGCTGACAGAAATCATTCATAAGGCAAGTAAGAAGTCGATGCTGACAGGGTCTTGTTAGGAGAACTTGCAGTAAATAGAAATGCTAAAAGGGATTATTTCATCTTTAGTGTTTAGCCTTCTCATAGATTTCATAGTGCAATAAGCGGTCAGGTGGGAGAGAAGGTTCAGTAAGCAGCAACGATAGAAACTTGATAGATTTAGAATATAAAGATAGCCTTGTTTTAATCAGCAAAAGAGCACAAGATCTACAAAGCTTTCTTAATAATATGCATCATATATCGCCAGAGATGGGGCGCAAAATAAATCTTAGAAAAACAGGAGTCAGAAGGACACAGTTTGCCGAAGGGATGAAATAACGTTGGATGGAGAAAAGATGAGAGAGGCCGATTTTTCCAAATAATTCAAGAACAGAGATATAACAAGTACAGGTTCTCCTGCGTTGGAATTTGTTGAAAGATGTAACAGGGCAAACCAAGGAATAGGCAGGCTGAGTAAGACTAAGCCAATTAGAAAGAAACTGCATATGAAAGTGAGATTATACGCAAGTCCAGTACGATCTGTACTGTTATTCGACCTTGGACCTTGGTATAGAAACGAAACTGTATCTAAAGGATTTTCTTGATATTAAACAAAGCTTTATAAAAGAATATTATGAGTCATATGGCACAACAGAGCAGGAAGTTAAAGGAAAAGGAGATAACTTTGCACAACCCCTTGGAAAATAGGCAATAAGAGTTCACTTAAGATCTGAATTTAAATTCTCTCATCTTCCTGTCAATTACACAGTTCACGTATACCACATGAAAAGAGTATAATTTCTTGTGTATACGTATATGCACACACACACACATATATATATATATATAATATATATATATATATATATATATATATATATATATAATATATATATATGTGTGTGTGTTCCCTGATCTAGGGGTCATTCCCGAGAAAATACAACACAAAGCTCATTAGCACATTTTTTTCTATCAACAGCTGAATTGTGGAGATATCCCTCATGTAGAAAACTTCAATGGTGTCAACTTCATGCAACTAAACAAAAAGTTCATCGCAGCAGAGACTGAGGCCCTTCCATTCTCAATAAATCTGGTACCCCACCTGCCCAGCGTCCTCCTCCTTCCTAACACTTCCGAATGATACACTCCCATCAACCAATCGTCTTCAGTCTTGTTCACATGACCAAATCATGTCAAAAGACTCCGATCCATACACTATTATTTTAATTACTTGTACAAATTTTCTTCACATTCTTTCCATAAGCATTCACCATCCACACATCACTTTCATAAAAGAGAGTTGACTCAACCATCCTTTCATATATTCCTATCTTGGCTTCCACGGGCACTCCAAATTTCTTGGCAGTCTTTTTCACAAACAGTTGCCTTCATTTTTTATCCTTTTCTGTAAATTCACCTCAATCAGTTACTCCTGAAACATATACAGATCAACTGCTCCCCTTCTTCCCCCAACCATATCAAAATTCATTCATTCGTCTCCCTGCTTTCCATTTCCCCGGATCATACATACACTCAGATTGCAGGAATTTTAAAATGTATTTAATAGTTACAGCATCTCACCAATCAGCGTTCGGTTACGCGCAAGAGTAAGTAAGTGTACGAAGGCAAAATGGGAACAACGAAATCGGAGAAGTGAATGTTCATACGAACAGTAAAACTAACATGGCTGATTTAGTACAGATATTCGGACGACGGCAAGTTGACAGAAGAAACGCACCGTAGAAATGGGAGGTAACAGGATCTCTATAAAACATTTGTAAGGGTGGAAGAACGTCTATAGATACCAAGTTGAATGTATAAGGGAAATGTAGAACAAATCCTCCATTATGGAAGTTTAGTGCTGATTTTAAATAGTGAAAAGGTAAAGGTTAGCATAGCTGTAAATGTATATAAGTCTTTCAGCTACTCCCAAGAATGATATATATATATATATATATATATATATATATATATATATATATATATATATATATATATATACTTGTATATATATATTATAATATATATATATATATACATATATATTAATATATATATATATAATGTGTGTATGTATGTGTACACACACACACACACATATTCGTGTGTGCGCGCGCGCGTTTTTTTATACATTCTATAACTCAAACGTGCGTTATTACTCACATCATTCAAGCATTGACACTGGGATCCAGCATATTTCGCATAGTGAACAGTTACATTATTATACGGCTAATCACGCCACAATTTGACACCTTCATGACCGACATGTAATATTCCAATTGTAAATTCGCTAAACAGGAAATTACAGTTTCCACAACACAAACTTGTATTACGAGAGAGAGTCATCCCTGAGCTAACCCTATCACAGCAAACGTCACCGTGGTGTCAATAGAAAACGTTTCATAGCATCGTCTGAAGTTTTGTCGCCGAAGATTAACTAACGTTGGTCGCCAATTTTAAGTTCCTCACGCTCGGCAGCGTGTTACTTCCTCTCGGCAGGCATAAATATATTCGGGTTTGAATTACCGGAACGAAAATCCTGGCCAGTTGGCTCATGGTTTGATAAGAAGAAGAAAAAAAAGTTTTAAAACTGGCTGATTCTAATATGCAGAAGCTGTGTCACTTGTTCTGGTCTTTCTTGCTAACAGTAGTTTATGACCAAATTAATCAAGGGGCAATTATTTGAAAATAATTTCTTGTACCATAAGATTATGCAATAAATCTTGTTGTGCTAGTTTTACTCTGAAATCAAAGAAGCAGTTCATATCAATCTTGGAAAATACAGGACTCCTATCAAGGTCATTCTTCTATTCCGAAAACTTCACGTACTGATAGTTAATTGTCTTAGGTAGCATGAACGTCCACAAGCGTCGTATTTTAGATTACAGGCACTGTCTACAGACTGACTATACTTCTTTCATCCCACTAAACAAATATCTACTAACATAGACTTACAGAAGCATATGCTGCATATATATTACTATAAAACAGATCAGCATGGACACAGAAACACAAACAGTAAGCCATTTTCCTCTATGGTAAAGATGTCAACGATGTGGCATCCACAAGTATGTGTAAGTATTCCACAATCAACACCTCCCTGGGCTTTGGAATAAAGGTGAGACGCTTTTTCAGCCTTCGCCAAATAACTTTACATCTCCATTTTGCTAATTATAGATCTGGAATAACTTTCTATTCGAAAGGAAAACAAAACAAGGGCTACTTTTTAAAGGGTATTTCCAGCCACGTCTAAACGAAATGTACTAAATTATCATAGATTGCAAGATATAAATATAATATATAATATAGAGATATATATATATATATATATATATATATATATATATATGTATAGTATATATATATACTACATACATATATTATATGTATATATATATACATACATATATATATATATATATATATATATATATATATACATACACACACACATATATACATACATATATATATGTATATATATATACATACATATATATATATATATATATATATATATATATATATATATACATACATACATACATACATACATACATACATACATATATATATATTATAGTATCTATATATATATATATATACATATACATATATATATATATATATATATTATATATATGTGTGTGTATTTATATATATCTGACCCCCATCAGGATCGAAACCCGCTCTCTCAAATGATGGAACCTAAGTACTTCTGTACCTAAGGTTTTTCCCTGGTAGTCTGCCGCCTAACGCTGCTGAGAATAGTATCCAACTTCCCAACCCACCGGTGAGTCAGTCTGTAGTATTCCATTCGAATTATCCTTCCTGCGTGAATATGATGCAACTGATGAACACATGAACACGTGTTTCACACAATAAATTTGCGACTTAGATCGGGATCGAATCCCGGCCGTTCAATACCGTAATGCGTGAAAATGAGAGAGATAGAGAGAGAGAGAGAGAGAGAGAGAGATTTTTTTGTTTGTAAGGTGTTTTTACGTTGCATGGAACCAGTGGTTATTCAGCAACGGGACCGACGGTTTTACGTGACTTCTTAACCACGTCGAGAGTGAACTTCTATTACCAGAAATACACATCTCCAACACCTCAATGGAATGCCCGAGAATTGAACTCGCGGCCACCGAGGTGGCAGGTCAAGACCATACCGATCACGCCACTGAGGCGCTAAAGAGAGTGAGAACGCACATTCTTATTAAAAATATATAACGGATGATGAACGCGATCTGATAGTGAACTATGGCAAGCATACTCCGTAGGCTTTAATTCGTTTTCATCCAATTTCCACAAAAACCATATTTCATCATTGAAGAACAGAGCCACTTCACACGGAAGATAACAAAATACTTATTAAACCTGTTGCAAGATGAAGTCTTTTAAAGGACACGATTTTGTTAAAACACAAGAAACCTACTCACCGATAGTACTGAAGAACTTCTCGTCCAAAAAGAAATATCCAGGAAAGTCAGGAACAACTTTCAAAACTTCATGGAGGAGACGGATAATTATGACACCAAGTCATCCAAAGGTTCCTTTCACTGCCCCTGCGGATTCATCCTCGCTTTCTTCCGGGGCTTTGTTTGGGAAGCACAAAATCAGCTCGTTTCAGCGTTTATGAAATAGGGGTTGGTCACGGGGGACGGCTGAGAGAGAGAGAGAGAGAGAGAGAGAGAGAGAGAGAGAGAGAGAGAGAGAGAGAGAGAGAGAGAGAGAGATTTATAAAACAAAAAAGGTGTTCAATGGAAACTGAAAGAATATTTAATAGGTTTTGTTATTTAAAACACATTCCCTCAGTGTCATGATGACTAAACTCGCCAGAATTCGCAAAACAGTTTCTGCTTAATCCACTGCTTCTCTCATCACATGTTAAGACGCCAAATTTTCTCAGCTGAAGACTTTTTTTTTTTCCTTAATGAGCTGGAGCCGTAATCCTCCGCCTATTGAATCGTCGTCAACTTTCTTTGCTCAAAACTCTCTGCCATGAAAAATCGCAGTGGACGCTCATTGTCTCTCAAAAACTGGGGAAAGCAACTGAAACTCGATGTCCGAAGCGCAGAGCACATGACCGCTCGCAATGCCCAACCTGGACCGTCTGAGAAGATATATACCTTCGGTTCCTGTGAGGCCATGCATATGACATCGTCAACAACCATTTTCTTCGTCAACCTTTATTTCCATTTTCTATACTCCTGTGCCAACATTTTCTATGGTCCTTCGTTTATAACCTCGTTTTCCGTGATGAATCAAGGTTGTCGATTCATAAACCAACCCCCAGACATGTGAGAGTTATGGAGTAGAGTACTACATGGCAGAACAACTGTTCTATATTTCATAGAAGCGTGAAGTTAAAATGCAAATTATCTGCTTACTAGTCCGGCTGATATATTTCTTACTATTAAGTTAATTGTAAACTCATTATGTAAAAAGATTTTTGGTTGGAAAAAGGGAATTGAAACTTTGGACCTGTGCGACCATTTTAAACCCAGCTTGCTGAAATCAGAAATAAATCAGACTAATAAAAAAAAAAAGGTATAGATTAGTCCTCGTGACTCTTCAGTCTACACTTTGATTTGAAAGTCGGCTCCATCCTATTCAGTGTACAAAAACTCCTCCGAGGAAACAGCGAAACCCGTCATAAAGGAGAGTAAATAAGTCAGGATGAGCGGCAAAGAGACATTACCGCAGGATAGAAGGCTGAAAGGAATAAAAAAAAAATCGGATGACTGTTTCCCGGTCTCACAATCAAGTTATGGTGCTTCCGATATCCTTATCAGTGCTTGGTTGCGATATCACTGAAGAGAGCGCAAGCGCTGACACCTACATGTTTTCCGCTTAATAAAATATTCCTTCGTATCTGAAAATGAATGGTGCTCACCACTGCAACTTCGCAGTTGAGGCGAAGATGGTCAGTGTAAGAAGCCGCCTTTCTATATTTGAAGCTGAATTTCAGCCCAAGTTCCTCAAAATACAGTTCCATTCTACCGGCTTCTGTTCCACCAACTGCAATACTTGAATGAAATTCAGAGGCGCCTTTGCAATACGTGTGCAGTTTAAAAACTCGTTGTCCAATGGAATGATTTGGCGGGAGACCTTCACGAATTGTGAATGGCTGACGAAGGTGACGTCACGATCCTATTGATCATCTCACCAACGAGAGCGAGTGAACATCCCCGGAGAGAGTTCGCCACACGATGATATTGATCCTGCCGTTGTCAGAAAATATCTACCAGAGCGATATTTATTCGTACTCAGCCGAATTTCCAGGTAGTTCTTACAGCTGGAAACAATGAGCGATTGTAGCCGCAGGGCGAACGACAAAAAACCTCCGGTGTGGTTCGCGCAACCTGGAAGTCAGCGTTTGCAGGCGTGACTTATTTTCCAGGCCGACATTTTCCATCCACTGCAGACCCGATGCGGTAAGCAGTGTCTCCCGGAGAGCCAAAACACAGAGGGGGAGGGACGGGAGGAGGGTGACGGCCAGCAGCAGCAGGCTGAAGTCACTTGTGTCTCTTTCGTTCACTATGAGATCTGACTTTGAAGGCCCGAGGGATACACCTGGCCATGTGAAGGACGCACACCCACCTACACGCTATTCAACCACAAGGTAGGAGGCCCGGAACCTTTGTCATCAACCTCTCACCCAGACAAATAAGGGCAAACCATTCGTTTGGGAAAACACACTCATCTGGACGAGATGATTTCCTTTCGCTGGTCAACGGAAAACTTGCGGCCGAAGGATCTTCGTAGGATGACAGTGAATTATTGTTCGCTTTGTCCGTGCTTTTGTGATCGGTTTGGCTGTTGAAGCATCGCGGTTAATCCCCGGAGAGTCACACTCGAGCGGAACACCGATCCACTGATGTGCACAATTCGGAGTGAATGTCATAAAGCTGTGTTTATATATTTCAGGTTATCTAAATTGTACCCCTTAATTTGTTTATTCTACTGACTCGCGATCTTTAAGGACTGTAAATCTTTCTAAGGGCCTTATGTCCGAGGAGGTGAGGGGAAACTGCATATTAACGTTCAACTTAGACTTCGGAAACTGACAATATAATATGGAGAGGTGTTAATGATGACTGGCCAGCTGAAATTTTAGGTTCACGCATCTAGCAATGTTGATACTCTAATGAACGGCGAAGATGTGAATGGACCATCTCTTGTCATACGTAATACTTTTGCTATTATTATTACTATCGCATGAAATGTACTACACCAGCAATATTTCATATCACATCTTACGAACTTATTCACCCAAAGAACAGACCACTTCAACTATTAACAGAAGGAGGTATATTCTTGAAAGCAGCGTTAATTTCGGCTTATGGCTAACAAAAATTATATTCTGCTATTGAAGTCTCGTTAAAGTGTCGCAGAAAAATTTACCTCGACAAGCAATGCTCGATCCATTTTGTTTGCTAGTAACAATAAAATGACTGCCACTGAATATTACTGAAATAATACATTATACATATATATGTATGTATATATATATATATATATATATATATATATATATCTATATATATATACAGATATTCATAGTTTTCTCTTTATACATACATTATTCAACCAAATTAACTTCAAGACAATGTATTGCTAAACCCACTGCAATCAAACTATCATTTGAATTCGAATTCTGTGTTTATATTATCTCGTTACAATTTAATGATATAGGCATAGCTTATCTGATAGTAAAATCGCGTGCTCTCCTAGATATATTTGTACGTAAATAACATGCATACAAATACACACATTATATATATATAATATTATTCTATATTATATATAATATAATATATATATATAATAATTATATTAGTATTTAACATACTATATATATGTATATATATATATATATATATATACATATATATATACATATATATATATATATATATATATATATAATATATATATATATATATATACATATATATTATATATATATAATATATATATATACGCTTAGAAAAAATCACAGTAGATGCACGTGACTTCATAAATAAGCGAATACCACGGGAAAATGATAGTCAGAAATCCAAGCGCTTTCGTCTTTATTCAGACATCGTCAGTAGCTCCTTGACGATGTCTGAATAAAGACGAAAGCGCTTGGATTTCTGACTATCAGTTTTCCCGTGGTATTCGCTTGCTTATATATATATATATATATATATATATATATATATATATATATATATATATATATATATATATATATATATATAGGCGTGTCTTGTCCGTGCGAGGGAGCGCTCAACAATGTGTAAGCATTTCCATGCACGCACATGGATTCGAGATCTCACTTCATTTTCCCAACTTTATACCATCCTGAATATTAAGCAGCTGGTTCCACGATGAAGTCGAGCATTGGTACAAACTGCCTTCGGCTCTGTTACAAATCCATAATTTGCCGATGAGCAAGTCACGACATACGTGGGCTTCGAGCGACGGAAATTTGGTGTCTCGTGCGTCACAAGGTAAGAACTGTTTCTAGAAGGATTTGAAACCTGAACAATTACCTTACGCTTTCGCCAGATGCCCGTAGGGGGGTTGAGCCGTCAGTGCACCTTACTCGGTGTAATGTAGGCATTACTTCTGGTTCTCTGCAGCGTCCCTTCGGCCCCTAGCTGCAACCCCATTCATTCCAATCACTATATCTCCGTTCAAAATCTCTTTAGTCCGTCTAACTTTCCACGTTCTCTTACAATTGTTTTAACATCATTTTCAGCGCTGAATGACCTCACAGGTGTCAGTGCTTGGCCAGTGGCCTAAATTTTATATTCAGTTCAGTTCAGCCTTCGCCAGATGGATTTCTGTCCGAGCTGGTTCACTAAATTGATCGTTAGTTAATTGAACGGCTGCTTACGTATACAGACCTTTTAAAATGCCTGGCTCATATTGATAACATCGGTGGTGGTGGAAAATAAATAACCTTATGACAATTAAAATAATCATCATGATGACAACGGTGATAATAATGTTGATGATGATAAACCACCGTTTATTATGTTCTCTGCATGACTACTACCAAAGTCCTAGCTTCGATTTTCGGATATTTGGTGCATAAGTTAGTAACTGAATGAGCTACTGCTTCCATACCACTGATCAGGAGAACCCCAATCGGTTCTTGTTTCTGCGACGCTGGGTTCAATTACAATATTAAAAACAATTGCAAGTAAACATAATGATGCAGTTTGTAGCGTTATTATTATTATTAAATGCATATATACATATTGAACAATGAAAAAAATTCCACTGAAATGCGATTATGTGCAAGTACAACAGGACAACTCAGAAAACATAGCCACATAATGTTGAAGGCTAATCGATACATAAATATAAAATGAACAAATAGATAAACAAAAGGATAAGCGACTATTAGTGTACAGAAATCATTTGGAGCTTTTAGAAGTTGCACTGTGCCCAGTGACTGGCCGGTTGTCGTACATGAAAGCAGTCATGGATCAAAGTACGTAATATGAGGCAGGACCACGATACGTTCCTTTCTTAAATTTTTCCAGAAATCTGCACAGGCCAACCAATCATAATTTACTCAAATACTAAATACTTTAATATTTCCTGCTACAGCAGAATGATCTCGTCTTATATGAGACATACATCATCGTTCTCTAATATTGGTAGAATGCGTTGAAAGTTCTACGAGAAAGTGTAAGTTAATAAGGCTAAAGTACGTATCATATTTATTGCAATATATGATAAATGGGCTACGATTAAAATAAGCACCAAACCACTATCAAAGCAATCCCTAGCTGAAGATAGAAGAACTTCGAGGTCAGTTCAAGCATGATCGTTTAAAGTAAGTTTAGGTTAAAGAAATAAGAATTCCACTTAAAGAACTTGAAGTTAAAGAGTGTACGAATTACCAAAGAGAATTGGAGTTAGGATAAAGCTAAGAAGCGCAAACTTCAATAGAAGTTTAAGGGAAAGATGACAAAGTTTAAAAAAAACGCCAATAAAACTTCAAGTTAAGAAAGTCAAACACTTAACGCGCTATGGTAATCAGACATAAAAACATTTGCCTTTAATCTAAATGATGTCAAATCCAAAATTTTGAATCTATTGGTTAGCTATAATCAGAGCAGCCCTTTTCATTTCATTATATATATAATAATTATATTACCATCCGAGTTAATATTTTCTTATGAAAACGCAAGTTCACTAAACGTAACATTCAAATTTACGCCAACAGATGAACGTGATAATTGGTACAGTGTTCAACGCTTACGGAAAAATCCTTAAAAATACAACTATAGGTATGTTATTTAGAAAAACAGATTATAGATTGTTTTTGTGGCTTTTTATTTCATTTATCATCATTAATATTGCAGAAATATGGCTCACTCTTATTACTGTGATCGCCGCTGTTGTGGATATTTTACATAAAATCACCAAAGCGTTAAAAAAACAAGAGGTCATATTAGGCACTGTTGCGGAGGGGAAATGCTACATTGCTTCAGCCAGCGAATATCAATAATACGCCGATAAGTGTGGGCGTAATACTGTCTAACCGGTAACATCCACTTTCGTTTTTAAGAGGAACGAGCCGTTCCTTCTTACTTACAGCGTTTTAACAATAACCTCTACGTACCACATTATATGTTTTCTTTTATTATTTGTTCCAAGCCGATTTTTACTTGTTTGCTACTTTCAGGGTTTCAATGTGTCCGTATTTTTATTTTTTACATTAAACGCAAAACGTTACGCTTTTGTTTGTATGGTGTTTTTACGTTGCATGGAACCAGTGGTTATTCAGCAACGGGACCAGGGGCTTTACGTGACTTCCGAACTACATCGAGAGTGAACTTCTATCACCAGAAATACACATCACTAACACCTCAGTGAAATGCCCGAGAATCGAAATCGCGGACACCGAGGTGGCAGGTCAAAACAATAACAATCAGGCCACTGAGGCGCTGTTACGCTTTTGTTTAATTGTACAAACATATTTTCTATATTTAAAAAAAATTCGGTTTGAAATAAGAGAAAATCAATGAAATAATAATCCTGCTTATTAAGTTACAGTTAAACTGTATTTCAAAATTTAAAAAAATATCTGATGGATAACAAGAAGACTGGTCTTACAGTTCCTTTTCGACGTTTGTTATTTTCATCCAACATACTTCACGACAAAAATCTCTGACTTCTAACTCGGTTTCCGGTATTTTGCTGGAAGTGGGTTTTATTTATTTCATGATAGCGCTCCACAGTTTACGCTAAATATCAAGAAAACCTAAGCACTGTCTCAAGATTCGGCGACTCGCAAGTTTGCTTTGTGTTCCTCAGTTCTAGTTTCAACCGGAGACAACAGGAAGATGTTGCCGTCTTGACTTCGTCATGTTCCGAATGTTGGCCTCTTCTTGGTTTTTGCCATATACGGGGAGCGTGCCTGGCATCTCTCTTCAGGCTTGTTTCATAGGAAAAAGCTGTGAGCAGCTTCGTAATAATAATAATAATAATATTAATAATAATAATAATAATAATAATAATAATAATAGAGTTCAAGTTCACATGACACTTAGGTTGGGAGTTAGTGAATAAGCAATACGCACACACATATATGTACTATATATATATATATATATATATATATATATATATATATATATATATATATATATATATATATATATATACATATATATATATACACATATATATATACATATATATATTTATATATATATAAAATGTGTGTATAAATTATGTGGAGAGAGATAGAGAGAAAAAGACAGAGAGAGAGAGAGAGAGAGCTAGATATATAATGTGGAGGAGCTGAATGGAAAGGAAGGTCCTAATTACTCAAGGAGTGAGTGGGCCATAGTGAAAAGCGATTCGAAACTCTTCTGACGAGTCCTCTGGGCTGGGGTATGAATTAGCTGATGCTATGGAAGTCTTTTTGCACAAGAGGCTCATCTGCAATGCAGCCGATAAAGAAAGATTATGGCGATTACTAGTCCAGTGCATTCTTCGAAAGCACCCAGTCTTAGGGTAAACGGCTTAATATAATCATTTAGTTATATAGGTACGTGTGATACATACATACATACATAAACACACAGTAATAAGAATATATATATATATATATATATATATATATATATATATATATATATATATATATATATATATATATATATAAGTAAATTGCATATCGTATATACAAAATTATTAAAATATATAATGAAGTTTCAGTGAAGACTTTGGCAATTCATACTTGTTATTCTAGTTAAAACAAGTTATTACGTAATTTCCAAAATGATGCCTATGTCGATAGTGTACTTTGAAATCACCTGTGCAATGCCCATCGCATGAAACTTGCTGCTTGGACCCCGTGCATCTGTTACGCTTCACCGTTGCACAGCAAATCCTCATTTAGGAATTTATTTGATTATTGCCTTGCTTCGCGGCTAAACCTGCATCCTTTATACTCCTCCATTTATTAGCCAGAGAAAGTTTAGAGTGAGTTCACAAAACTTCCACAATATTCTCCCCCTTCTCTTTTTCCTTTAACACTTTCATGTTTAAAAAAAAAAAACTGAAATTGGTACATTAAGCAAAATTCGGCCAAATTCTCTGGTATCGAGTGGTGTCAGAAAGTCAAGATTGACTTCCCAAACCTTTAGAAGGTACTTGGTGTGTTTGTAAGAGTAAACTTAAGTATATATGTATATATGCTCATATATATGTTCATGTATGTGTATTCGCTTATATGCGTGCATCGTGTTCTCGCTAATAATGGCATTCTATCTCTCGCTCAGTGATTCTCCAATGTCTCCGATGAGAGATTCTTCGCTGGTCCTAACACTATCCCATAATGATTGGTTCTTCTTAAACTTCATTTCAGAGTGAATGCACGTATGGGTGACGCATTTTGCGTATCATTCGTTCCGGTGGCTCTCCTGCCTCAATGTAACCCACTGCCTCTGGCATCAAACTCTCACGTGCAAAGTTGTCAGTTTCAGAGACATTATTTCTCATCCGGGCTTCCTAATCAGACCTCTCTCTCTCTCTCTTCTCTCTTCCTCCTCTTCGCTCTCTCTCTTCTCTCTCTCTCTCTCTCTCTCTCGATCTCTCTCTCTCTCTCTCTCTCTCTCTCAGACAAACTCTTTTAAAAGAAATTATATCGGACCTAAGTGCATTTCGTCCCTTGACTTCATCTCACATTGAAGCCTTAAAATAAAAATTTCGATGCGCAACTAAACGGAAAAATTCACATGATAATAATAAAAAACCGTAGGAACCATTATTCTTGACACAACCAAGAAAAGAAAATGAAGATTAGACAGTAAATAGATATTTATGAAGAAATTCATGAAAAACATAAAGAACTTATTTTATTTATTGAACAAAGTAATTCGTTGAAGACTTATTTGTTATAAACTGTGTTTTTTTGCTACTTACTCAATAAGTTTAGTATCTGTATATTATTTAAACTCGTAATGAATCGTTCAGGTAATTTTGTTTTTCCTCCGACTACAAAACAAGTCTTCTGTGTTCACGACGGACAAAAATTGTGATGACCAAGTCCCAAAGAAACGTTAACAAGAAAATAAGAAAGGGTAAAGGATAAAGCTGGCCTGTGCTAAGGTCCGAAAGCCAAGAGAACAAAAGAAAAGTTGGATAATGGAAAGAGGGATCGATAATATTCCTTGTGATGTTTTCGGGGAATTTTAAATCAAATCTGATGTGACGCTAAGATACCATTCTGTACAACCCCATGAATTGAATATATAACTGAAGATTGAATTTAGGCCAAAGGCCATGCACTGGGACCTAGGAGGTCATTCACAGTGAAATAGAAATTAAGAGTAAAGGCTTGAAAGGTGTAACAGGAGGAGACACCTTGCAGTTGCAATATGAATCAATTGTTAGGAGAGGGTGAAAAGTAAGATGGAAGAAACAGAATATGAAAAGAGGTACAGTAATAGAAATAAAAAGGGTAGCAGCTAGGGGCCGAAGGCACGCTGCAAAGAACCTTAGGCAATGCCTACAGTGCACCGCATGAGGTGCACTGACGGCACTAACCCCTACGGAATATATAACCTCATGATGTAGTATTCAGAGTCGAATCTGACGCTGTGAGTCAGGGCAGGATTGGGAGGTTAGTTTTGATTCGTACCAACGTAAAGTAACTCATTAATCACCCACAAAGAAAGTCCTCATTCACAGATTTTATGATGTTCAGTTTTGTCTTGATGAACAATTACTTTGACCTTAAGATCAATGTTCACGTGTGAGCTTTCGCCTGCTCTAAATGCCTCAAGCATTAAAAGAAGAAACTAACCACGATTTCCATTCATGTATATCAGTTGAAAAAGGTCTCATTTGAATATTTACCAAAGCGGATGAATGAATCACCAACCTCTGTTGTTAATAATGACGGGCAGCCTAATGACAAGCTGTTCTTAATCTATTTGTTTACTACATTGTCTCATGTGGAAACGACCATTCATTTTGTAAATGAATATAAAAACTGTTAGTTATCGTATAATCTATCTCTATACTGATTGCCAGTTCGATAAGTTGCCGTGACCTTGTCATAAATGCACTGATTGACAGGTGCAAAAGGTTCCATGTGACCTAGATAGCAGATAAAGAACGTCGCGTTTATAGCTCCCTATTTATCAAGTAAGCAGAACCAGATCATTTACATTTCAGTCTGGCTAATTGCCGGCGTTGTTTGTCATGCCTTCATCAACGGTGTAATTATGGCGCGACTGTGTTTATTCGGTTGATGTGGGAATAACAGCAGGACGAAGTAAGGTGTGGTTATGATATCATGTACAAGACATACAAGCCAAACCTTAGTTAACCTAACATAACCTTTCCTAACCCCAGTGACCAAATCGTGTCTTAATCTAATCATATTTCATAACTATGTGCTTTGTATTCGAGGAAAAGCGAAAAATTATGACACCCTTCTTGTTGCGTATATTCAGCCATGCGTGTTTTTTGTATCGGTACAAATCATACCTTTTAATTCTTGTTTAGGTATAACTTCCTTATCATCAAAACCACTAATTTGACAGACGAGAAATGGTTCTGTCCATCAAATCATCTATGTTCATTATTTTTTCACGACTCGTCCACTGAAGAAATCCTTTCTCCCAACACTTCAGAATAATATGGTCTGTTTACGAACCCTGATGCCTCCATTCTTTCCAGTCTCAGTATATTCTGATAACTTCTTTCACTTTTGTAACTCTTTTACATATCAACACACTTCTAGTCCTGTCAATTTTTATGCCAGAGCATCACTGAAACTGGCAGCCGTGATTCCAGATAATTCCTAATCAATCAATCAGCTTCAGACTTCTTGCTTTCATTAAACTTCGTTCCCACAAAGAAGAGTTCGTTCAGCTCTTCCTTCAAACATTCCCAAGTTGGCTTCCATATACGATGAAAGTCCCTGTGAAATATTTTGCAAACTAGCTGCTATCTTTCCAGCTCCACCTATTCTCTCATCTAACCATATTCCACTATGCTTGACACCAAATAACTATACCGCCCTATTACATTTAGTCTTCCACCTTTCACACTGACATTCAATGCTCCTTCTTCTTAATTTCCACTTACTCTCATAAATTATACACGCTCAACTTTCTCCTTTTGCAAACACTCTTCTCGCCAAAAAATCTCCAATTACTTACATTGAAACACTTTTAAACTCTAAACTATTTTCTACACGCTTCCTTTACTATCCCAAGCCAGTGCCACATCGCCTGCAAATATCACACATTCCACACTCCATTCACAAATCATTTTCTTATCCCACAACCTTGCACTTGTTCTACTGCTCTTTCGTTGATTTCTAACATCACCCCCACCATAAGACAGCCACGGTGACTTGCCATACCCATATTTTAGAACCACCCAAGTCACTTTCTCATATTCATGTTCAAACACACTTCAATTCCGTCACTCTCAACAATATGGACACAGTAAACCTTACTACACTTCAACAACTTTCAGGCTAAGATACAGGCTAAATTGACATTTTCTTATCGACTGGAAAGAAATGATCTATTATCATTAGTTTTATTACTATATTATTATTATTACATTATTGCTACATTGCTGATAAGTGAATGTAAAATAATGAAGGCAATTAGCTAAACTGAAATGTGAATGATATGGTTCTGCTTACTTGATAAATAGGGAGCAGTAATGGGACATTATTTATCCGCTGTCTGGGGTGCATGGGACCTTCTGCACCTGTCAAGCAGTGTGTTTATGACAACAAGGTCACGGCCAATTATCGAACTGGCGACCACCAAAGAGATAAATTATACTGTAACATTAGCAATTTTTATTTTCTTTCTAAAATTAATGGATGTTTCCACATGAGACAATCTAATATACAAATAGATTAGGAACAGTTTGTCATTAGGCTGGCCTTACAGTTTAAGTTTTTTCAACTTCAAAGTATGTCACATGCAGTTTTGTCCTTCCAGACCCCTCCATAATTGATACATAACAAACATTCGATCCACACACCTCTTCCATTTATAAACCACATTATTCTTCCACTATCAGCCTTTCTGTCACCTTTCTTACTGCCTCAAACAAAAGCCTGCCATACATCTTCCCTGGATACTTTAATATAATGGAGATATTATTCCTGTTACCCATTCCTTTGAAACCTTTCCTTTTTGCGGACATAACTTTCCAACCCTTGCCAACTACTTATAGGCAATGCCAGTATCGTAACAGTACATATTTGTAATCCCATCAACTGCTGGTGTCTCTACTTTCCTCAACATTTTAACTGCTTCCATCCTCAACAGCCACTTTCACAAGCATTATCATCCTTACAATAAACCTTTCCACTCCTGAGTCATTCAGTTCAGTCTCCCTTTTATCTATACTTACTCCATCGACCTAAGATTACATTCACTTCAAACAGCATCTCCCTATCTGCATACTTCGTTCTGAGATTCACAATAATAATAATAATAATAATAATAATAATAATAATAATAATAATAATAATAATAATAATAATAATGATGATGCTGGGTACCAACTCAAGAAAGGAGGCAACAGAATTAACCATCTGATGTTCATGAACGACATCAAGCTGTATGGTAAGAGTAATAAGGAAATAGATACCATAATCCAGACTGTAAGAATTGTATCTGGGGGCATCAGGGTGGAGTTTGGAATAGAAAAATGCGCCTTGGTCAACATACAAAAAGGCAAAGTAAAAAGGACTGAAGGGATAAAGCTACCTGATGGGAATCGCAACAAACACATAGATGGGCCAGGATACAAATACCTGAAATAATGGAAGAGGATATAAAACACCAAGAGATGAAGGACACAATCAGGAAAGAATATATGCAAAGACTTAACGCGATACTCAAGCCAAAACTCAACGCCGTAAATATGATGAAAGCCACAAACACATGGGCAGTACCAGTAATCAGATACAGCGCAGTAGTGGAGTGGACGAAGGTTGAACTCCGCAGCATAGACAAGAAAACTAGGCAAGAGCAAATACATACAGAATATACATAACACCTAAAGAAAGAGGTAGAGGACTACTAAGCATAGACTACTGCGTCAAAATCGAGAGCAAAGCACTGGGACAATATCTGAAAACCAGTGAAGACGAGTGGCTAAGGAGTGCATGGGAAGAAGGACTGATGAAAGTAGACGAAGACCCAGCAATATACAGGCAGCAGAATGGCAATCAGTACAAAGGAATGCCACAACAAACCAATGCATGGACAGTACATGAGACTGACAAAAGAACTGGCCAGCGATGAAACATGGCAATGGCTACAGAGGAGAGAACTCAAGAAGGAAACAGAAGGAATGCTAAATGCGGCTCAAGACTTGGCCCTAAGAACCAGATATCTCCAAAGAACAATAGATGGAAATAATATCTCACCCATATGTAGGAAGTGTAATATGGAAAACGAGACCATTAACCACATAACAAGCGAATGTCCGGCACTTGCACAGAACCAGCACAAAAAGAGGCATGATTCAGTAGCAAAAGCCCTCCACTGGAGCCTGTGCAAGAAGCACCAGCTACCTCGCAGTAATAAGTGGGACTATGGTATCAGAACAGATAGGGTGATACGTGCCAATAGAACAGACGTGACGTTAATTGACCAAATCAAGAAGAAAGTATGTCATTAATGTCGCAATACCATGGGACACCAGAGTAGAAGAGAAAGAGAGAGAGAAGATTGATAAGTTTCAAGACCTGAAACCAGAAATAAGAAGGATATGGGATATGCCAGTGGAAATTGTACCCATAATCATAGGAACACTAGACACGATCCCAAGATCCCTGAAAAGGAACCTTGAAAAACTACAGCCGAAGTAGCTTATGCATAACAGTGTACTCCTAGAAACAGCACACAGTGAAAAAAGTGATGGACACCTAAGGAGGCAGGATGCAACCCGGAACCCTACACAATAAAAAAAAAAAAACAGTCGAATAGGATGACTGTGATAGACAAAATAATAATAATAAATAATAATAATAATAATAATAATAATAATAATAATAATAATAATAATAATATACACCAGCTAGCTTGCAGTAATGTGTTACGAACCCCAACCTGAGGGAGTGATAAAAAACGATCAAGCAAAGATCCTCTGGGACTATGGCATCAGAAGAGAGAGGGTGATACGTGCCAATAGACCATACGTGACTTGACTGACAAAACCAAGAAGAAATTATCACTCATTGATGTCGCAACACCATGGGACACCAAACTAGATGAGAAAGAAAGATAGAAAATTGATAAGTATCAAAACCTGAAAATAGAAATAAGAAGGATATAGGATATGCCAGTGGAAATTGTACCTATAATCACAGGAACACTGGGCATATACGGGAAAAAATGCCAAAATACCAAATACGACACAAAAGGATGTACCATAATTTTGTTTTTTCTCCGACTACAAAACAAGTCTTCTGTGTTCACGAAGGACAAAAATCATGATGACTAAGTCCCAAAGAAACGTTAACAAGAAAACAAGAAAGGGTCAAGGATAAAGCTGGCCTGTGCTAAGGTCCGAAAGCCAAGAGAACAAAAGAAAAATGGATAATGGAAAGATGGATCGATAATATTCCTTGTGAAGTTTTCGGGGAATTTCAAATCAAATCTGATGCGACGCAAAGATACCATTCTGTACAACCCCATGAATTGGATATATAACTAAAGATTGAATTTAGGCCAAAGGCCATGCACTTGGACCTATGAGTTCATTCACACTGAAATAGAAATTAAGAGTAAAGGCTTGAAAGGTGTAACAGGAGGAAAACCTTGTAGTTGCAATATGAATCAATTGTTAGGAGAGGGTGGAAAGTAAGATAGAAGAAACAGAATATTGAATTTAGGCTAAAGGCCATAGACTGGGACCTATGAGGTCATTCAGCGCTGAAACAGAAAGTAAAAGGCTTGAAAGGTGTAACAGGGGGAAAACATCAAAGCAGTTGCTTTATGAAACAATAGGAGAGGGTGGGAAGTAAGATGGAAGAAAGAGAATATGAAAGGAGGGACAGTGAACTGACGGGTAATATGACCCTTAAAGCGCAAAAGGATCAGGCAGAAGAAACTCGCCGAGGGTCAAAATGATGGAGGTTCCGTAATGGGGCTCCATAATTTTCGTTTATTGGGAAATTAGTGTCAGCGGAAATATAATACCAGAAATACTTTCCTCCCTATTTGTTCCTCCGGCTTTCATGGCCTTGTCAACCATTTTCTTAACGATTAACGACCTCTCTCTCTCTCTCTCTCGTACTACACACACACACACACATACACGCATTAATGTTATCTCTCTTATACACAAAAGAAATCTATCTCAATCTTTTATAATATAAAAATTCTCTCTCTCTCTCTCTCGTACTACACACACACGCATAAATGTTATTTCTCTTATACGAGTACACACAAATACACAAAAGCATTCTATTTCAATCTTTTATAATATAAAAATTCTCTCTCTCTCTCTCTCTCTCTCTCTCTCTCTCTCTCTCTCTCTCTCTCTCTCGTACTACACACACATACACACACGCATAAATGTTTTCTCTCTTATACGAGTATACACAAATGCACAAAATCATTCTATCTCATTCTTTTATAAAACAAAAATTCTCTCTCTCTCTCTCCTGTACTAAACACACACACACGCATAAATGTTATCTCTCTAATACGAGTACACATAAATACACAAAAGCATTCTATCTCAATCTTTTATAATATAAAAATTCTCTCTCTCTCTCTCTCTCTCTCTCTCTCTCTCTCTCTCTCTCTCTCTCTCTCTCTCTCTCTCTCCTGTACTAAACACACGCACACACACACATGCATAAATGTTATCTCTCTAATACGAGTACACACATATACACAAAAGCATTCTATCTCAATCTTTTAAAATATGAAAATTCTCTTTTTCTCTCATACATACAAAGTCCCTCCCCCTGTCGGTAAAATTCTCCTTTTGTTGTCTGCTGGTTTGATATCGCTTTGAATCCCTTTGGAAGTTAATGTTATTCAGTGGACGTTTATTTATTCAGATTTTCGGCTGCGAAAACAGTCTAATACTCCTGAGGCAGAGGATGAAGGAGCCCGAACTCTCCCTCTCTCTCTCTCTCTCCTTTATCTGTCTGAGCTTTGCATTCACCACCACAACTTAAAAAAACACATCCAGTAGAAATGTATTTTCTCTCTCTCTCTCTCTCTCTCTCTCTCTCTCTCTCTTCTCTCTCTCTCTCTCTCTCTATGTATGTATGTATATATTAATAAGAAATTATTCATGGTTTCGTAATTTCATCTTCTGACAGAGATGACGTTACTCCTCGATCTGTCGGTCTTCTTAAGTTGATTTCACGCATGTCAGGTTGAAAGTAAAATGAAAACCAATAGATGCAGGAGAGAGAGAGAGAGCTAGTGTACGCATTCCCTCTTTGAGACTGAAAAGGTCAGAAGTCACAGGAAGGCCAAGCACGAACCTACATCAGAAGGGGGGCGGGGGGCGACCGATACGCAATAAGCCACACGTAATGTGAATGGCCTTTTCATGGAACGATTTCCATTCATATCGCGATGCAAAATACAACCGTTTGAAGATAAAAATTAAACGAGCCTTTGATGAATACAATTTGCACGGCGTGGCTCTTTCCCATATGGTCGCTTCCAGTTTTCGATCGTGCCAATTCCTGTCGTGCTAAAAATTATTCCATATTGGACCAGTAAATTTCTCCAGATGAGATCTGAAGACTTCGACCTTTCCTTCACAATCATTGTGCTTATTCAGCCTAATCATTTTTCTCCCGCCTTTCCTTTCCCTTTCTTGGACCTGTTTCTCTTTTCTCGTAGTTTTCCGACCTGAACCAAAAAAAAAATGGTTAGGTTGGCGTCTCTTTGGCCTTTGATCATAAGGAAAAAGAAGTATTGAAAAGCTTATTAGGACGGGAAAATCACTGCTCATAAGCAGCCCAGTCCAATAGCAGACAAGAAACAGAATAGGACAGCAAACGAAGATATATATATATATATATATATATAATATATATATAATATATATTATATATATTATATTATAGATATATATATATAATATACATATAGTATTATATATAATATATATATATTATATATAATATATAAATATATAATATAATATGAGATATATATATAATATGATATATATATCTATATATATAATATATATATATATATATATATAATAATTATATATATATATATATTAGGATATAATATATATATATATATATATATATATCTATTATAGATCCCCGTCCCCCGGGTTACGATGGTCTCAGCTTACGACGTTCCGAGGTTACGACGCTTTTCAATTATATTCATCACACATTATTTCCAGGGTTATGACGCATGTTCCAGGGTTACGACGCCTACAACGCTCATCTGGCAGATGAAATATGACATCAAAAATGCAAAATAATCAATATTTGCGGGTTTTTTTTTTATGAAAACTGCCATAAGAATGCAGTTTACATAGTTTTCAATGCAACCAAAGCATTAAAAGTAAGGTTTTCTTAGGATTTTTGACGATGTTCCGGCTTACGACGATTTTCGGCTTACGACGATTTTCGGCTTACAACGCGTCTCAAGAACGGAACCCCAGTTGTAACCCAGGGACTGCCTTCTATATATATATATATATATATATATATATATATATATATATATATATATATATATATATATATATATATATATATATATATATATATATATATATATATATATATATATATATATTACGCGATCAAAACAAAAACATGTTTTTTAATTGCACTCTCACTAATGAGCACATTGTTCACACTTTATAAAGAACACATACCTGTGCTTGATGTGTTCGTTCATTAGTGAATCCTCGAGCATGTATGTTTGAACGGAGTCATGGCGTGTTCCAGGGGACTCTGGCGGGTGCAATCAGCGCTCGCTTCCGTAGAGCCGTGACTTCTGTCACTTAAAAGTTGAATTGGATCGCTTAGGTCTTGTGACGGCGGTTTTCCATCAAGAAAAATTTGACGAGACACCTGAAACAAACTGGAGCTCTAGTAAAATCGACTGAGCCTTTAACTAAATAATAAGGTCCATATTGGATTCTAATACTAGAGCACTTTAAAAATATCCTCACTGTTACGTGCAAAGGATGACCATGTGCCTCTTTAACAGTCAAGTAGACAATTGCCCTCTTATCACAAATACATACACACACCTACAAACATACACACACACACACATACGTATTATGTACATAATGTGTGTATGACTTTTACCATGGGAATTAAAACGTTATATACGATATAAACAGGATATAGAACTATGAGTTTGGTGAAACACAGAGTTCAAGATTTTTTACATTTACCCTGAAGCATTCTCTAATTATGTACTATGTAGAAAACATATTAAAAAAAAGACTACTTGATTTTCAACACTCAAGATTATAAAAATATACATCCGGTTATTGAATAGAAAGTATTATATTGGAGTTCCATGTTTAGATGAGGAACAGCTATCTTGGATTAACCGAGGACATTGACTATCGTTACTGCTCACCTTAAGGCCCGAACCTTTCCAAAGTTAATCAAGTATACAAGAAAAGCAAAAAACAAACGCAACAGATAAGCAACAAACAAACTCACATAACACATTTATCATAAAAGAGACAGTATGACTGAATTACCTCAGAATGCCAATAGGAGGTAGTGCATTATTAAAGTGTGTTTTCAGGGTCCCTTGGGCACATAGCTGCATAACTTTCTACCTTTTACTGTGCCTCCACGCTCGCTCCTTTTCTTCAGGTTTGCTGTCAAACTATTACTTCTTTGCGGAACTGAGTGGCTTTCTTTCAGAGTACCTTTGTGTTCTAGATCTCTTTACTTTGCTACCCAATCACCCCCCAACCCCAACCACCTATTTTACTTGAAACGCCCGAGAGGCCGAAAGTGTCCAGTGCTTGGTTTTACAGCCTGAATTTCACGAGTCAAAGAAATTCCTTTGTCTGTCTGACTCCAACAACTCTCAGTCCGTGAAATCAATGTTGAAAATACCCCCATGCAAATGTAACCTTTTCGAATAGAAACTATAAATCATGCTTGCGAAATAGTTCTCGACAAAGCAGCAGCATTGTTTATGCAATCGACTGCAAAGACTGTGATTCATTTCATTTGGCCCTGACAAGTAAAGAGGTGACTGTCGAAATAAATCGACAAAAACGTTCAGTTCGAACTGGATACAAACATCCAGTTGGAGATGACAAAAACATTCAGTTGGAATCGACAAAAACATTGAGTTGGAATCGACAAAAACATTCAGTTGGAATCGACAAAAAACATTCAGTTGGAATCGACAAAAACATTCAGTTGGAATCGACAAAAACACTCAGTTGGAATTCACAGAAACATTCAGTTGAATCAACAAAAAGATCTAGTAGGAACTAACAAAAACATTGAGTTGGAATCGACAAAAACATTCAGTTGGAATCGACAAAAACATTCAGTTGGAATCGACAAAAATATTCGATTATAATTGACAAAAACAAGGGTAAAATCCGATTAAACGGACTGGTCCCGTAGTGATAGGCTCACAAGATGTAATGATATTGCCCCTAGAAACTTCCTAGAACCCGCATTAAGCACAGCAACCAAATGAAAATAATATTAAAGTCAAGGGGCATATACTCTTGACGACCTTCTGCAAAAGATGTTCGAAGGAGATTTCAAAGAAAAATTAATGATTATCAATAATTCATGTTGGTCTCATTAGTTAATCTAGTTCCCGGGTGAACCGAACACAGCTGTTCCTCAACTAAAAATCAACCTCGAATGTTATGTAGAGTTTTTTTTTTTAAGTTTTCTTGGTGGTCTTTCTTTTTTTGTGCGTAGTTTATTCCTTTTTTTTTCGCCCTATATAGAGTCCAAAGTCCAAAAGTAAAATGTCGTTGGAATTGTCACGAAGTGAGAATCATAATGATATACTTGTTTAAAACCAAATTTGTGATCCGTATTTTGTGAGAAAGTTGTTCTTATTAGTTATATTGTATCAGGGACGAACAAAAAAGGTATATGTGCGCAAGTTGGATGGTATGAAATTAATCCCTTAAATTCTATTGTTCTTTATTCTAAAATTCTATTTAGAATTTACGAGACGACAGGATAAGCTGGTGAATTATAATGGCAGGGCAATCGCCCGTAAGCTGGTTTTCTCAGATAAAAGTAGGCAAATTGACGATATCTTAACAGGTATCAGAAGTACTACTAGTTTCTGTCAACAAATCAATACTCAGTTCGCATTATTTTTGTTGTCAGTTTCAGAATGGAGGATGATCTAAGACAACAATCTCATGTGGCAAAAGCAGTTTACATAATCTGCTGTAGAAGTCATACTTATAACATTTTATTCATATTTTAAAATGCCTATTAAAAAAAATATACCAGCCCAGCATCTAACTGAGGACGCACTTTATTTCAGAGAAAATGAGACAAAGAAGGAAAAAAAGAAGAAGATGCACAAGAGAGCCTTCAGCACATCCTCAGGGGCACTTCTGCCCAAGAGCTCAAGTAGCCCATGAGTGGAGTTGGAAGTGTCTTACACATTTTTTTCACTTATTATAATATATTGAGTAGCATATTCAATACAGACAAGGACCACCATAGGACTGCTCCTCATACACCAGGGTGGATGTTGGATTATGTGTAATTACATGTTCTCTTTGGTTGTTTGAAAAATTATACTTAATTTAGTCCGATTTCACATTTTCTTTTGTCTAATTAGAATTTTGCTTCCTAAGCAGCAAAATTTGTTGTCTGGTAATTTGAAAGAATTTCTGTATATATACTTATACATTATATATATATATATATATATATATATTATATATATATATATATATATATATATATATATATATATATATATATATACTGTGTTTTAAATACATATGTATATCAAGGCCAGAAAAGTGACGTCATAAATAATTTAGGTCAACGTCACAAACCACACACCTTGTTCGAATATTGTGGCAGTAATAAAGGCACACAAATCTCTTAATTTCACAATTTCATTAGGTCTTTCTGGCTTAATGGTAATAAAAACAGTAATAGCCTAAAGGTTACACACAATAGGAACAACCAAGACCGCGACTTCGTGCAAGAGTATGAAAATGAATCAAGATATTCTAGGAGTAAGATACAGACTAGAAGACCAGATCCCTTCCTGTTGAAGAGAGAAACCAAAAAAAAAAGGATATAATGGATGGAGCCACTCCAGTTAAGGGCCTTGAAAGAGAAGAGGCAGAAAAGTACCAAGATCAGAAGGTGGAAACAAAGGCTGTGACCAGCTGAAGTGGAAGTAGTACTTCTTGGAAGAGGAATCCAGAAGGAACCTGGTGAGGATTGGTTACACAAACCTCGAAGAAGGATCGCTTAAGATAAATATAATGCTGACCATAGCAAGGATAATTAGGGAAGTGGCGAAATTCTAAGAAAAATGGGTGATGGGAGGTCAGATTCTCAAGAGGCAGGTCATCAGGTCATCACGACAATAATGCAGGAAATTGTTACGATCCGTCTTGTCTTCTTTGTTCTATGGCATCTTGAATGCGAAAGATTCCGCCATGTGTCTCTGTGAGAGTCCTCGTCATCTCTGCTCTATTTCCAAAAGAAATTTCTGTCCCACTCAACCTAAATGGGTGTCTCGTTAGCCTTTTCTCTGCGTTGAATTTTGAGGTTGAAATTCAAAATAATTTTGACCCTCCCACATACATTCCTATTCTTATGAATAATTATTAGCAAGTCTGTATCTCTCTCTCTCTCTCTCTCTCTCTCTCTCTCTCTCTCTCTCTCTCTCTCTCTCTCTCTCTCTCTCTCTCTCTCTCTCTCTCTCTCTCTCTCTCTCTTTTTACTCCCTCGCTCAACACCAGACTTCCCTTCCTGTTAAAGACTTCCATTTTATAAATAAAAAGGAGAGAGAGAGAGAGAGAGAGAGAGAGAGAGAGAGAGAGAGAGAGAGAGAGAGAGAGAGACCTTACCATTTGCACGCACACGCTTAAATTGCACAGCGTCACGAAACGGTTCTGTGCTGTTGCAATAATTCCGTGGTCAAAGATTGAAGTGGGGTTCCATGCCTGGTAGTCCGTACTTTGGGCTAAAGTAGATTTAACATGCGACTGTTTGATTCTTGCTGTGGGATTTCCCTCTAAAGCTTCGTGGTTTGGTCTGAGTGCGATTATTCAGTACAATCAGCTGCACAGGCTAATGGTAGATGAGTATCTTGTTATTCTATGCAGTTGAGCTCCCACCTCTATCATTTAGCCCAGGTAAAATACTTTCAGTAGAATCTATATACTTCAGATATTTTTTCTGAAATAAATTGACAAAGTTTATACATTCATTGGAAAATTTCTATGGTTACATTTTTCAAAACTTAAATTAGATGTATTCCTTTCCAACATATTGTTGAAATAAACTATCGTTTTAGCCTCTGTCCATCTGATGGTACGATTGTTGTCATTGACATGAAAGATGATTTCACAGCTTTTTTGTGAATGACTTTATGCTGCTCGATTCCCTTTTCCAAATATTTTCCAGTATGACCAAAGCAAAAGTTGCCACATGATTTGCAAGGGATTTGATATTCACATTCTCTAGTATTGTCCAGAAAGTTCTTCAGAAGTGCTTTTCATTATATTACCGTACTTTAGAGTTAGTGTAGCTTTAGCTACACTAACTCTAAAGTTCTTAACGAGATGAGGAACGTCTTTAAAATTATGACATGATGGCACTGGGAGCAAGGTTTTGGTATTTATTTATCTCTGTTATCATAAAAAGTCCCATCTGAATTGATAAACAAAATTTGATAATGAAGCACGTTCTCTGTCCCAAACGAGGAAACAACTTAATTTTGTCATGACAGGTGGGAATGTTTTTTTAACCGTTTGTATGATCGTTTATACAATAACCCTAGCACATACATTCAAAGTCAATTTCTACCACTATATATTAGTCCTCCTGAAGGTAATTTTAAAACTAAAGGTGAAATCTGTCAGGAATTATACCCTGTTTCAGTTTTTCTTGTGGTAATTTTACATACATTTATCGCTATCCGATCCGAGAGAGGTGTGTGTGTGTGTGTGTGTGTGTGTGTGTGTGTGTGTGTATGTGTGTGTGTGTGTGTGTGTGTGTGTGTGTGTGTGTGTGTGTGCAGTTCTCCTGAGCGTCTGAGATTACACCTCTTGTACAACCTTTACGTAAAGCATCTGTTTCTGTTTGTGCTGATTTTCCTATAATATTGCAACAAAATTCTTTTGTTTAACTGGTAACTGAGTTTAAAAGAAATTGGTTTTTCTAAAAAATGTTGTCCCAGTAAGGTTGTGTTCGTCATTTGAGATTAAATTTTCTTTTAAGACTGCCTTGCTAACTGGGATAATATGAACGTACTTCTTAACAAACTTGATACGCACACACATTCTTACATGTTGAAATCTACATATAGTCTTCCTTTGATACTCCCGCAACCACACTCTTCAAGACTAAGTTCTAAAAAAACAGGTTCACGGGTATACTCAGGTACATTATGACCTCGTAATTCTTAGCATCACCTCTTCACCAGATGGACCGGATTTATGCGGAGAGCGTTATAACCCAATGTTCATAGCTTGGCCTAAGAAGTGAATTAGGTT
>NC_061100.1:125586400-125666400 GCF_015104395.2 Macrobrachium nipponense | reverse complement strand
CTCCCTCCCTCTCTCTTGACCTCAAATCTTCGACCCATCATCATCATCCTCGAAGGCTCGAGTCGTCCTTATCAGTGAACCATATCTTTCTCATTTCAAGAGAGTGAAATTCAGCCTGCAGTTCTTCCCTCTTTCTCTCTCTCCTTCAATTTATCGTTTGTACGTACATTGAGTGCAAGCCAATGAATCTGAAAGTTCAATTATTTTATGTAAAAGTAATGTTTTGAGTCAAACTATTTCTTTGAAACTTTGTAAGCAGCCCACTTGTATATTTATTATCGTTATAATATTTTGAGTCATAAATTTGTCTTTGAGACTTTGTAAGCAGCCCACTTTCATATTCATCATCGTTACTGTCGTATGACAAACTGACCGAACATAGACAGTTGACTAAGTTATCTATCAAAAGCAGTCTCTCAGCTTTTCCTACTTTCACGTAAAACTTACTTAGCACATTTGTCTAGTTTATTGTATCAAACTTTCTTTACGTGCATATTTCAATCCTTTCCTTACCATCATTGACTTTCTGAATTACAGCTGTTATTCAGTTAGAAATTCTAGTTAATAATATTATACCTATCCACCAGGGACATAACTTCCGAAGTTCCAGCGAAAATCTAATGCATTACTGCCCTAATACAGTTTTTCTTGTATTTTAAAACTTTTGTATCTGTTTATTAATCTTTTTTTCGTGGGATATCTTCTTTTTGTAGTTCACTTGACTTCCCCTTAATTCTTCCTAATGAACACAATACTCTTCGGAAGCTTGAATTTCAAGTCAATGGTCACTGTGACCTTGTTCCATGTGAATGGGTTTCATCTTCTGAATAATAATAATTGATTGTTTGTTTGTACGGTGTTTTTACGTTGCATGGAACCAGTGGTTATTCAAGCAACGGGACCAACGGCTTTACGTGACTTCCGAACCACGTCGAGAGTGATCTTCTATCACCAGAAATAAACAGGTCTAACCCCTCAGTGGAATGCTCGGGAATCGAACTCGCAGCCATCGAGGTGGTAGGCCAAGACCATACCGATCACGCCACTGAAGCGCTAAATAATGAATAATAATAATAATCAATAATAATAATTAATAATCTATAATAATAATAACTATAAATAATAATAATAAATAAACGACAGCGCGGGAATTCTTGCTGGAAGAGCCGTACTGAGGCAAGCGGTCGTAGAGAATTCTTTCGGAATTAAACCTGGCATAACGACGCAACTGCCAGGATTTGTATCCGGTCCAGTTCAGTCTCCAAACGATATAGATAAAAACATGGAAAGAAAGAGATATAACTGCTTCTGTTTGGCCGTGTCGTTTTATAAATGGCCGTGATAAAGGCTCGTTTGTCTTCTGATTTATTTCAAGAAAAAGCGAAAAGACCAGGAAGATGGCATCCACTCTTGAGTGGGCGTTTCTTCTGGTAGCCAAATTCAGAGCTGATACACGGATTTCTTGCCAAATCTCGTGGAAATTTGTTGACGTTATATTTTTTATGCTCTGACATAAAGCTCCAGCTATACCGCGCGTACGATTCTCGGGAAGGAAAATAGCTGTTGTCAGGAAATTTTATTTAATTCTGTTTTTTTGGTTTACAAACCAGACGTGTTCTCTCTCTCTTCTGGCATATTAAATAATGAAAAGCTAAAGCTGCAATTTTAAGAGGTGATGCATCGGCACGCACTATGTTCAATATCTGATTTGCTATCAACTATGAATTCTACCCAACCGAATAATTTGGAGGACAATTCTGTATATAAGCTGCATTCGTATGATTTACGGTTAATGGTGCTTGAAAGAAACTAAATTAAATAGATCACTATTTAAATAGATCAAATTCACTTTGTACCTTTCTCTCGTCTAGACACTTTCCAAAAGCACATTGTTATTCTCGTGTTACATTTGGACATATGTTAATCCACATTATCTGAAAATTTTAAATTAAAATGTCGAACATATACGACCTTTCCATGGTTTGCCTGAACTTTGTCAGAGGAGGCTTGCCTGACGGTGATCATATAACAAAGAACAAACTCAAACTAAGAACAGTTTCTAAGATTGACTCATTTATATTCAGATGACGAAGATCCATAGACAATAACGGTGCCTTAACAAGCTGCAATTTTGACAATATATGGAGGCAGGAAGATCATGGCCAAAATAGACACTAAGAGTGGTTTCCGAATGCGCAGGTTCAATTACCTATATTGTTCATATCCTATCGCTGACATGTTGAACGAGCAACTGTTCATTATCAATTTGTTCTGATTAAAAAAAAAAAAAAAAAGTTCCTTCCCTTGGAGTGATGTGGCTACTATTACTAAGCACATGACACTGTCGCATTTCATGAGTTATTCAGGGAACTCTTTCCCTGACTTAAGTTCTAACTGATATTAGTCTTCTTATTAAATATTCTTCAGCAGTTTTAATCTTACGAGATGAGAGGAATTATCATTACGAATGGGAATGAAGGGTGGCCGTTGGGTACTACAAGGGAATGTTGTGGCCCTCAACGCACTATCTAATTATCCTGATGATACTTCATTCTCTATTTAGTATTCGTTACAAAGTCATCAAGTTTGCCAGTGTTCGAGCCAGATGAAACTTCAAATTCATTCGGTTTCGTAAAATTTTATAGTGTTGCTCCATTTGCACTTACACAGAACAGAGAGCAATTGCCTTAAATTAATTGCAAAATCCCACCTAGACAAAGTTCTTCATTAAATAGATTGCACATAGCTGCTCTCACATCTTGCCTCAAATTTTCGAACAATCCTCTGCTTTGACCGTCTACCAGATGCTCCCAAACCAGAAAGTATAACAACTACAATGACTAGTATTTATTATAAAACATACTAAGGTCATCAACAGTAATTCGTATTAATGATGACTTCCAGCATTCATTTACCCTTGCCGGTTACACTATTCATTCCTGGGTTTCATTTCCAATAAAGGTGTTGTCCTAACCATAAATTATCTGTGATTATTACAGTCAAAGTTAACCCACTAAAAAGTTTTATGAACTGGTCTCTCAACATCTTCATACAAGTCCATTGTTACGCTGCCTCTTTGCTATTACAATATAATATAACGCTGTTCTTAATATTTACATTGTTCCAGACACTTTCTTTATTATTTTCACAAGATGGTCACGATAAGCACAACAATAGAGTCTTGGCAGTCATTATCAGTGATGTAAGCATCACGTAGAAGCGCGCATGCAGGCACACCATTAGGTGACACTTGTCATTTCGTTATTCCCTTCTCTCCATCGATCGGAAATCCCTTGCTGGCGTCCGCGGCCGCAGCACAAACAGACGGTCGGCGACACATACGCTTGCACATACGTCACTTTCTCACTCATTATCAGCATCGGCAACCGGGAGGGAGAGAGAGAGAGAGAGAGAGAGAGAGAGATGCCAAGTAATATCGATCATTACATTCAATTTCTCGAAACAATTTCAGGACATTGTTTTGTTCTCAAAGGATCGTTATATTTTACTCCAGCATTCAATCAATGATTTTGGAGAGAGAGAGAGAGAGAGAGAGAGGATTTTGAGAGAGAGAGAGAGAGAGAGAGAGAGAGAGAGAGAGAGAGAGAGAGAAATGATTGAGTGATTGAGTACCTTCGTCAATCAGACACAGGCTGTCCAACACCGCATGAGAAGACGATCGATACAGGTGATGAATTGATATGTAGCAGAAACGTCTGCATTTGCAAATGCAATTTCTTTCCCTTCAGTTATTTCATTTTCTGGATGTTTCTTCTTTACTTTCCTTGTCGTACTTTTTCGTTTTTCTTTTCCTTTTTGCGGATTATTCCTTAAATATTATTCAAACACACATTGCCTTTATGAAAATTTTTGACACGCATAAATGCACGCACACACATATATATGTGTATATATATATATAACCTTTGCTAGCGACTACACTGCACCATGTAAGGTGCATTGACAGTCAGTACTGGCCTCCTACGGGAGATGGATTGTTGGGTAGGACTGATAGTTTTCATGGCCGAGCGTTGAAATGTGCTGGTAGGAATTAAGAAACTGCTTTGGTATATGAATGGTTCCGTGGCGCGGTTGTGTAATGGCTGTTCCATATCTTTACGGACAGTGATTCAAGAATCAGGGGAATGATAAAATTGGTCATGAATTGAATGTGGAATGGTTCTTGTTTGCATATGATACTGTACTTCTTGGGGATAATAAAGCGAAACTAGGCGTATGTGAACAATTCACTTAGTATATCAAAATCTGGTACATTATGCAGTCAAAAACGATTACAAAATTTTAAAGTCGTGGCGGCTTTAAATGCCTTTCATTTGTGTTCTAAAGAAAATCCCACGGCCATTAACATTTGAAACTATGATCAAAGAGCCTTCACCGAGGATCAGGAAGTGACAAAGGGCATTAACCTGACATTCAACGGCTTTTCCAAGATGCGCTTCGTTAAACATCCAATACACAAACCCGTTTTGATGGGGATCATGACATTTAGAAGTATAAATCGCCTTTAAAATATCCGCTTTTCTTTTCTTTTTAGTGTGACAAGGCTAAAGGTCATTCTACCACCTGCTATAACATGAGCAAAACCTTAATTAAGAGATTTTATGGTATCTTTTTCAAGTGTGAACATTGCGAGAAACCCATTAAGCTTCTTGAATCAATTGGCTCCATTACTACCATCACAGTAAACAAAGGCGTGCTCACATCCGCATGCTCAATTTGTTCTTGGCCGAGATAGTATCAACCGAAGTAACTGGTCTTCGCGTTGTGATTTTGTTTTCTTGTACTTCTAAACCAACATTTACAATCTATACGTGTACGCCAGGCTTTTTGGATGCACCTTATATGCTACCAACTAACACGACAGCCCAACTTCAGTGTGGAATCAAAATCGTTAATTGTCAACCAAATCAGAATTTCTCAATTTCTGTGCTGGAATGTTACATCAACTGGATCCCTTGAGTGTGTTATCAAGTATAGAATCATAATTCTTATTCATATATATTTTTACCACTGGAGTCAGATTCCCAACCACATGCTTTGCGTTAAGTGGCCTTCAAATAATTACATCAATTCCTAGTTTCTTTTGTTTGTCGAAGCCATCGCACCGAGTATGAAAAGGATAGAAAAATTGCATAATGTACATGCAAACGGCATTGTCTAGTAAATGCGGGATTATGCCTAAGTTCTATTCATATTTTTTAAAGACATGAGAATGCAAAATTAAGAGGATTAATAATAGTTAAGGACAAGCATGGATAGCAAATACGCTGAATTACTGTACATATTACTATTATTGCCGTCCAATATTTTTCATCAATATATCATGAAATGAAGTACAATTTACACTGAATGACATCATGGACATTGGTAGCATTCTGAACACATTTAAATCCTACTCTAGAGTGGGACCCTACCCATCCCCATCCCCCCCCCCTCCTTCCACTTCTTTGTCACCTTTAGTAATAACATCATAGAGATAAGATTAGAATCACCTGGTACTAGCTACATTAAGGTGTTACGTAAATATGGGCACTCGTGTTATCGTTTAGATTTTAGACTCCATAAACTAATGAGAAATAGACACGAGCAGTCATCGTCTAAGCGAATCGAACGTGCCATGCAAACATGACTTCCTTTGCAAGAAAAACCACAATGTTTTTGTAACAAACACGTCTTTTTTTTAATATAATAATGTTAATAACAACTACCTGGTTATAACAGAAAGTCTGTTGCAAAACCCACATTCTTCCACGATTTTAGTTGGTATAGACTGACTGGCACAGTACGGCACAAAAATACAAAAATTTTTAACCGCTATGAAGTCTGAAAAGAACTTTGACAAGATAAGCTGTTATAGGAATGTGCTGGTCTTGGTATAGTAGGGCTGCTGGGTGGTTAGCTTGTGGGTCTTGCGTCCTTATCACGCATTTCTGACCATTACACTTGAAGAGACTAGAACGATCGTACTCTCCTTGTGGACACCTTAGGTAGCACGTGGTTTCGATGGCATGTTAACAAGAGACCCTAAACGGCCCTCTCCAAAATCCCAAGATATTCGCAATTAAGTGCATTAAAGGTAAAAATTAACTATCACTTCCTTAATGGTTAACCTTAATTTTTCTGTTGTTTTTCAATCTGGCCGAGTTAGAAAAAGTCATTAGGTTTCGCCACTGCATGCATCTGCATGAAATATTTCCCAGACAGATTAATAAATGGTGTTCCTTTAAATTAAAGTACCTCAGAAGCTGGAAATATCAAGGTAGCTTGTGGAAGGACATTTCATAATGGCCTGTTTGCGACAAGGGCGCCCTAATACCACCTAGAAGAATGCAAATGAGTCTAGGTTATATGGTCGTCTCGTTTGCCCCCAAAGAATCAGTGCTCTAAGAGTAAATATGCGCTCTGCTACGGGATTCCGTTTATTTGGTACAGCTAACACTGTATGTGCAGATGTTCAGACTGATGGCTATTGGATTCAAAAGGACAAAAGACTGCTTGTTTAAAAAAAAAAAAAAAAAAAAAAAAAAAAAAAAAAAAAAAAAACGGTACCACGGAGAGAGCATTCCGGTTCTGAATTAAACCCTTCCGAGTTTAAGTACTTACTACATACAAATATCTAATCTGTGACCTGCCACACTTGACTAAACACGATTCACGTTAATTCACTGTTTAGACCCAAAGGGTCTAACGAAGTTACTTACGTTGTGGCTATACTGCAATAAGAAAATAAATAAATCTACATAATTAAGTTCATTGTTTAGATATGTATGCAATATATGTTATTGCAAGGGCCCTCGAGCTTCAGAAACCAAACACTTATCACAGACTTACGAGTCCGTTACATTATTCCCTTATAATACATTACAAACTGCTTATTACCTTAATAAGAATACGGCTGACCAACTGAAATACATTATTGTTATAAGTAAGCAAGTAACTCTAAGCAAAAGCAAAGAATACTAGATATATGCGCTACTAAGGAACGTTATCACAATTACGGAATGAGATGATAACATATCAACCTAGCAGATAATGAATGACACGCGAGTCATATCACTGAGTATTAGAGCGTTGATCGAGACAACCACGCGGTACTGCTCAGTCCGTGCTCCGCTACTCACTCAAGTCTGTTTATAGTTGGACCGTTGGAGGCATAAGGAGTAGGTTAGCATTAGTAAGACCTTGAGCAGTAGCATCCTGCTTCCACGTTAGCGAACATGGTTTTGGCGTGATATTAACAGTGAAATGAAATGCACATTACCTGAAGGTTGAGTTAGCAGCTCGGAGCATCCCACGGTAAGTCGTAAATTGACTGTCAAGTCGTTAGGCAATGTGGTGTAAAATTGAACATTGAGATGTGATCGCAATTTCAAAACATTTATTTCCTAAATCTCTGAGTCGGTTTTACTTTTTTCGAAATCACTACAGAAAAAAGGCACCTGGGCTTTTAAAATATCCGTAAGAAAGCTATGGTGTAAAGCCATTATTTTTTACTTTATTCAGTCAACAGTAGCAGGTGGCTAGTCACACTCCTGTTGGTGATTTTGATTAAAGTTAAACATTATTTAACAGTTTGCAATTACGTTTTTAAGTTTATTAACTGTTCTCGTCTGTTGAAATTCTCATTAGTTAGCAATTTCCTGAAGCATTTGAGTTTCTGTTTATTTTAAAGATAAAAAAGTAGAATGGTCATGATACCGAAAACGAGAGTAAACTAGGATTCCATTTACAGCTTGCGTTATGCCCAGAAGGTACTGTTGTGATTACATTCTCGGCGTCAGTATGGCAGCTCCCAGAGCTTTACGACGCTGTCTTCATGACCAAGATGGATTATTATTAATCATCTTATGATTGTACAACGCTGCTTTCGTTTTTTTAATGAAAGTGATACGGAATGTTTTTGCAACTGAAGAGAAAATGCCCTAGTTAATAATGGATTTACATTACCTACGTTTTCCGTACACGCACGTATCATTTTTTATTTATTGTACGCACGCTTGTATGTGCGTCCCTTCTACAGGCAGGTGTAATATGAAAACTATACAGCCTACATTATACAGCCTAGAGTAGTTCTGACCGAGTACATATACTATACACACACAAATGAAGCTGGCGTACTAATAGGTGTTGTACAACGTTCCTCATTTCATACTTTTGATAACAAAATACTTGAGAATTTTTTTCCAAATAAACATGGCCCCATTCCCCGACAAGCCTTCATCAACGTACACCTTTATACGAGTCGCATATGCCTCTAGACCTCCCTAATATTTCCATTTCCATTGGCTTCGTAATCTGGTATATACGATTTACTCTGCGTTCAGTTTGCTTTATATTATAGTATATGCTTTTCCTTACTGGCCTTATGTTTTGTTATCTTTCCCTGATAATTATAAGTATAATATAGATAAAAACTCATTTGTTTTCTACCGGTTTTTACTCATAGTAATTTCTCATTTTCTCTCAGCTGTTCGGTAATCAGAAAGATCTCAAGTTCGAGGTTTCTTCTTGATTATTATTCCTTTTTTTATATATAGTTTGCTTACTAACATAACGTGTGCCCTTTAAACATAGGGTATGCATATTCTTATATCTAAGTTTACCCACAAGTGATAGGCATTAGTCTGCTTAACTAATGCGTGCAGCTATTTTATGTTATCGAGTACTTTGTTGCCAAAAGTATGTAATGAGACCACCTATCCATACGCTAGCTTCATCTGTTGTATGTGTGTGTGTATATATATATATATATATATATATATATATATATATTATATATATATGTCATTATAATCTGTATGCAGTCAAAACTATACACTGTTTTTTCCATCTGTCCATCCGGCTGTGGTGTTTGCGCATGGTAACACTGCGTCCCGGTTTTTAAATAATAACCTATTTCGAATATTAACGGTATAATTCGCATACAGTAAATTATTAAAATACTTTTCAGTTGCAAACGTATACCAAGATATCCTTTTATTTACCTAAAACTTACACATAGCGTAACTATTTAAAGCCCGGGACGCAGTGTTACCATGCACGACCGCCACATGCGGATGAACAGATGGAAAAAAAACAGAGTATAGTCAGTCTACAGCTGATCGTTTTCATGAATTATCTAACGCATAGGCATTACTGGACGTTGTCTTGCCTAATATCTAGAACAACTAATATATTATATATATGTACACTTTTATTGGTGTGTGTGTATGGAAAGACAAGACTGAAAAAACAACCATAAATTAGGTAAAATATCACTATATCAGGCGTTACTTAACTAAACTAACCTCACCTAAGATGTCCGATGTCCTCAGCTAAACCCTTTTCATATTCATTCCTTCCTATTAAAGGGACAGTGGGCAAATACAAATTCACTCCCGTCATTCACTGCATCTTGAGTAACAGCTTACGGAATGCAGCCAATACTGTTGATAAAACTTAGCTCGTCACCTTTGCTGTCAAAGATAGGCAGCTTCGTTTGGGCTAGAGGAAATGGAGTCTGCAAAACACGTCAAAATAATATTATGCTGAAAGCAGGATTCGACAGTGATAGTGGTTATATTACAGTTAATTGATACACGTAATTTCTTGGATGTTTCAAAATTATCCTATCTTACAAGGTATGTTGAGATGGTTTGTAAAGTCCTAGAATTCCAAGTTATCGACGTTTACGAAAATATATGAAAAAAAATAGCCTTGAGGGAAGAAATATGGCATATAGTAGAACATTTTTAGGCCGATGCGAATGCATGAACACTGTTCGGTGCCAGTGGTAGTAAGCCATAATAATAAGAAAAAATACTGCCAATTTTCCAAAAGTTTGCACTCTTGACCAGTCCTAGAACGCGTTTGTTTATAATATCTTCACATAAAATCACCTAATAGACACTTTTCTTTTCACGACCCATACCCACAAATGGTAAACTTTTACTTTAATACCAGCCCACTTGCTTGGAGGCCGTGAACTTTGAAACACAAGCATAGACGGTAACTGTCACGTTAATAGTATATTTACGATAGATTTTTGTATTTTTTTCGTAGAAAGCACATTGTGGAGACTTAACGAGCGAAATAAAAAGCCCAGCGTCGTGAACATTATGACATAGCCTACCTGAGAAGTCGACCGCAGAGCTGCATATTTGCATTCTCCTTTATCTCCTCAAGACGAGTTGGGGATTAACTTGGAATCATTTGACAATTAAGTGGTGCACGCCATCCTCTTTCTTACTCTGATGCTAAGTGAATGGCAAACGTTGGACTGGTAAAATATGGCCCACTCAATATCACCATATAAATGAAAAAGTAACCCTACCCTTTCACGCACTCAGATAACTGGTAACTTTCTCGACAGCGCACGAAGCCACCTCACACATCACTGTAAGGAATTTCTGATTCTACATGGGCTTTTAGTAAGACCACTATCTCGGTGGTCTTGCTTTTAGTTGAAAGGCAAGACCCGGATTCGATCCCGAGTTGAGTCAGAAATTTATTTCCGTTCCACACGTGTGACGTGATTGTATGTTGATTTCTTCTAACAATAAATACCATGGACTGTGGTTGGTGCGCTTGTTCATGTCCCGGCTTCCCGCCTTTTCCATTTTCGTCTTTATTTTTCGTTTTACTTTGATAGGAACTAATCCCTGTCACTGTTATAGACTCCATAGCCTAGCTGCATTTGTGACAATTATTTATTATTTTCATCAGGGTTGTGAGTTTTTCTTTTTACATTGTGTTCCTGGACTGGGAAGAACGAAACTATGTAGTTAAGATACCTTTTGCCAATTTGCTGAACCTCTAGTTTTGCAAAGTGTGCATTCTTCGCTTCCGAGTTCCCGCGTTTTGTCTAATGGTATGTTATTCTAAGCATTATTGTGATGTAGCGTATCTATCACTGAAACTTTTGCATGTTTTCGCTACTTGTGCTGAATGTTACGGCCCAATGAGAGGATCCTGGCCCAAGTAACTACTGGTACTAAAATTAAACATTCAAAGCTTTTATTTTTTCGTTTTTGTTGCCTAACCGAACGGTTTTGTGACATTGTCTGAACTGCAACAAATACACCCGAACGTATGGCTGTATAGTCAGTGGGTCCTGGCTGTAGTGATCGTTTGTCATAGCGGCCTGCATGCTCTATATAAGGGCCATTGGTAATAGATTGACACAGAGCTCAACGATGGCAGGCTGAATAGTTTCTTGCAAACAGCTTATCGTTTTGCTGACAAAATTATTTGCATATATATACTTTGCAATTTATTGTATAGGACAGGCGATGCATGCCGTATCCTCTAATTTAAAGTAACCTGTTCGCATCTGCAAAGATGACGATAATCTTGGACAGAAGGTGTTTCCGAACTGTCATTTCATACCAGTATAAAGTTAAATGTAGTTTTCATGCTACTGAGTAGCATAAAAACTACGTCTTTCTGTTTGTCACCGGATTAATCAACTCTTCATAGGTCAATATCCATCAGCTTTAGTGCATTAGTGTGAATTTATTTTCTAATTGAAAATGGACGTAGAAACTAAGACGCTGATGTTTGGAGATAGCCTTCACTTTAATCTTAATATAACAATGATCATACTAATTATATTAATAAGTATAATTAATGCTTTGAGGAATTGTGTTACTTTCTCTTGGACTATTATTAATGTTATTGTTTTCTGCGTTGTTTTTATTACCGATTTCGTGTAGGATTATAACTGATTCACTTAAGGTAGATTCTTGGGTGAGCCCTATGCTATGCCTGCGAGAAGTTCGTTTGGCGGACCCTGATTGGCTGGGAGCTGCCTACCTGCCGGTACCAACCAATCAGTGGCTTCCAAACAAACGTCTCGTAAGTATTTGGCTCATCCATGAATCTACCTTAAGTGAACCAGCTATAGTTGGGAAGCATTTATAAGGGGATAAGGATATTCATACTAATACTTGTACACATCAATTTTAAACTTTGAATAGTCGGATGAAGTAGGCTACATGATATTCAAGGTCTTTTTCAGAACCGTCTAGGAAAATTAATTGTATTCTGCATTCATCTACCTGTGTTTTCTGGCATCAGGAAATACATTCAATGTATACTATGTATATATATATATATATATATATATATATATATACTATATATATATATATATAACTTATTTCATACACAATTGTTCTGTGCACTGGTACTAGAAGGACCTCATTAAAACTGGATGGTATTTAACGGAGTTATTTTTTTAAAGGTACAAGCTTTCAAGGACAATCGGTCCTCATTATCAAGTATCCATGATTTCATGGATACTTGATAAGCTTGAAAGCTTGTACCTTTTTTGAATAAAAATCTCTGCTAAATACCATCCAGTTTTAATGAGGTCCTTCACGTAAGATATGTGTGTATATGTGTATATATATATATATATAATATCTATATATATATATATATATGTATGTATGTATTTATGTATGTATGTATGTATAACTGAATCACGAAAGTTTGGAACGTGATAAATCCATAAATAAAGGTATAAGCCATGAAGGAAAGATAAACAACGGAGTTTCTGCAAGATCTTTCGACTCAACGTCCTTTACTTAGCAGACAAACTGACTTACATGAGAAATTCAGAGTACAGGAAAGGTCGTAAAGTGACAGATAGGGATTATAAGGAGATTAGTACCTAGAATCCAACACACCTGGAGTATGAGTAACCTTTCCGAACAAACATAAACATGGGTACAATTTAAGAACAAAAAGATTACGCCCAACTGCTCAGACACAAGGACAAGACAATTAAAGGATTATACAGGGCGACAGCTGACCACATTAAAATCTTTGGTAAACAAAAACTTATTCACAAAACATATCAAACATACATATACAAAGAAAATATCTCTAAGGCAACTAATTTGAATTTAAGTCTGTAATTATATCTTTGAGGTCATTCTTAAAAATGTTACAAATACAAGGGTCTAAATGAAACAGGCCACGACTAATATTAAAATTACAATGGGAAGTAAGTTGTATTATGGCAGATTCTAAAAGATTTCGTGATAAGACATCTTCTGATCTTGCAATTACTGAACTACCAATCCAATTTATCCGGTGGTTGTTTTCACCGAGATCTTGTCCATGTTACTTGGAACCATCTCCTATTCTCATATATAATTCTCTAGATTTAGTTGATAAATAAAATAAAATTGCTCTTTGCCCCACAGATAGATTCGTTAGTTTTGATGTATGTTCTCTTTTTACTTAAGTCCCTATAGATTCTATTTTAGAATATCTTGGTAATGAAGTAACTCAGCATGAATTACTGCTACCTGTAAGTCATATTATTTCACTCACTGAGTTGTGCATTTGTGATTGTAAGTTTATATTCAATGGTGAATTTTATCAACAAATATTTGGCATGGCAATGGGCAACCCTTTATCAGCCCTCCTCTCAAACTTGTACGTGGAATTCTTTGAAAAACGCTTTTTACCTAATATCATATATATTCCTGTAAAGTGGTATAGATATGTGGATGATATTTTAGCTGTTCTGCCTGCTGGTATTGATGTAAATGATTTACTCTCCAAACTAAATAACCAGGTACCATCGATTAAGTTTACTCTAGAATTGGAAAAAGACAATTGCCTCCCTTTCTTAGATGTTTTGATACATAGAGAACCATTTCAAGGTAAATTCAATATTTATAGGAAACCAACCAACAACTTAACTTATGGCCATTTCTATTCAGGCCACCATCTTAACATCAAAATATCAATTTTTTCTTCTATGTTTTTACGAGCATTGCGCATTATCAGTCCCCAATATTTGGATCAAGAAATTGAATACATAAGAAAAATAGGAAAATATTTATGTTATCCTTCACATATATTAGATATCTGCTATAATAAAGCTCACAAAAAGTTTTATAGTGTAAGTAACACGGAGAAAGAAAATTCTAAGAACATTCTCAGTTTGCCTTATTTTAACGGATTTGAAACCATTAAATCCTTTAAGGTCAACCTTGTTTTTTCTTATAATAATGCACTAAAAGGAATGTCAATAAAAAATGGCCCCAAGGAAAGCAACAACATAATATATAAAATTCCTTTTATCTTGGACAGTCGAGCAAAGGCTTAGAAGCAAGCTCAAAACAGCATAGATATTCTGTCAAAACTGGGCAAACATCTAATGCAATATTCATTCGTTTAAGTCAAAACAACAACCGGATAAATTGGATTGGTAGTTCAGTAATTGCAAGATCAATAGGTGTCTTATCACGAAATCTTTTAGAATCTGCCATAATACAACTTACTTCCCATTGTAATTTTGATATTAGTCGTGGCCTGTTTCATTTAGACCCTTGTATTTGTAACATGTTTAAGAATGACCTCAAAGATATAATTACAGACTTAAATTCAAATTAGTTGCCTTAGAGATATTTTCTTTGTATATGTATGTTTAATACGTTTTGTGAATAAGTTTTTGTTTACCAAAGATTTTAATGTGGTCAGCTGTCGCCCTGTATAATCCTTTAATTGTCTTGTCCTTGTGTCTGAGCAGTTGAACGTAATCTTATTGTTCTTAAACTGTATCCATGTTTATGCTTGTTCGGAAAGGTTACTCATTCTCCAGGTGTGTTAGGTTCTAGGTACTAATCTCCTTATAATCCCTATCTGTCACTTATACCATCTTTCCTGTACTGTGAATTTCTCATGTAAGTCAGTTTGTCTGCTAAGTAAAGGACGTTGAGTCGAAAGATCTTGCAGAAACTCCGTTGTTTATCTTTCCTTCGTGGCTTATACCTTTATATAATATATATATATATATATATATATATATATATATATCTATATATATATATATATATATATATATATATATATTATATATAGTGTGTTGTGTGTGTGTGTGTGTGTGTGTGTGTGTGTGTGTATTACTCATTTTTCAAGAAATTATATCGTAAATGTGATCTTCCAAATTGTATTCCAGTTTGCCTTACTTATTTACTTGCATAATCTTCGATCACATTGTTCTTAATTAAAAAAGAAAAAAAAGTGCGTCGGACACACCACGGCTTTTTTCAAACCTATTTTAGCGTAATTACTGTCCGCAAACTCAAACATTTCTTAGAATGAATGACATGTTCTTAGTTACACCCCCAAACAAAAGGTATTAATAACTTCTTTAGTCACCAAGAGTAATACGCTGCTTTTATTCTTTTCGTTTGATGTGCATGAAAGTTGTTTAAGGTTACCAGATTTGTGATTAGTGCACACAAAAAGGGCTGCCGGTCCACTCTCTTGGAGTACCAGTCTGCTTGAGACTGCTTCTGGGGCTTTCTTCATATTAACTGACTGTTTTTCCAACATAGAACACAACTGAGGGGTTTAGATGGTTGTTCTTTTAGAATTTAGAAGACTTGATTACTCCACTGTTCATTCCAAAATGTTAAAGGGAATAATGAAAACTTGACCGAGTTATTTTATACTTTAAATGATTATGGTTGTGTTCCCCTGTGTGAACGACACCTCAGTATCACAAATTTACATATATCTCGCGTTAATTTGTACTAATACTGTTTTGATAAGAGCAGAACACTTTCCAGTTAAGAATTAAATATTTATTTATTCAGTTGCTACGTTCGTTTAGTTCATGTGGTTGAAAGTCTAGTTGTTAGGTAACGTCCAAATCCCGTTTTTCTTCCACAGGCTGCAGCAGGAGGCAGTGAAGCAGGTGGTCAAGGTGGTAAATGGTGGCTTTGTGGCCGAGTAAACAACATGTTGTGGACGAGGGCATGGCGGCGTTGGCAGAGGTGGGCATGCGTTGGCATTGGAGTAGTTGTTGGAGCGTGGTTGTTATTAGCAGCTCCATGTGCCCTGTTGGCCTGCCCACCCAGAGATGCCCCAGAAGAAAAAAGTGAAAGTACGGGCCCCTCACAAGAAAGCAGCGATGCCGCGCACCTCGTCTGCGACACACTTTCACTGGTACCTGCGGGACGTATGCGGGAACCCAAAGGCTCCCCTCAGCTGGGGGATAATGGCCCATATAATGTCCTTTATGAATGGATCCCCAGCTCACGTACTTACACAAACAATGACTCCGTGACGTACACCACCCATACAACTCCCGAAATGGTTAGCCATGTTGGAGAGCTGGCTTCCCGCTGGTCGGGACCCCTCTCTGTAGCAGTATACGTTCCTCACTCAGACTTCTGCGTAGCTGCAGCTCGTGTGGCGCGTCTGAGGGCGTGTGGCCCAGCAGCCGTCAGAGAAAAGGTCTCGTGGCACTTGTTTTGGCCCAAAGATTCACCACCTGCTTCGGATTGGCGTCTTGTGGTGGACGAATCTACTTTAGACTGCAGCAAAGATGACATAGCATCCGTCAAAGGCTTCCGCACCATCGAAGGATTGCCGTACCCTGTGAACGTTGCTCGAAATGTTGCAAGATCAGCGGCATCAACATGGTTTGTTCTTCCCTCAGACGTGGAGTTGTATCCGTCAGCGGGTCTGGCTGAACAGTTCCTCAAGATGGTTTCACAAGTAGCAACGGGAAAGGACATAAGGGTTTCCAGTGTTTGGCCTCGTGTTTACGTTGTGCCCGTTTTTGAAGTGGCATCGGTGGTGCCAGGCAGTAAGGAGGAACTAGTAAAGCAGTACCAGAGAAATGATGCTGTCTACTTTCACCGCCATGTGTGTGCTCACTGCCAAAGATTTCCTGCGCTTACAGACTGGATTAAGCTCATGGGTACTCCAGGAACAATGCAGGTAAATTTGGTTGATACAGTTAATATCAGTAAAAGAGTTCATAATTATGTAGTTATTTCAAATCAGTGGCATGACATTGTCACTAACTTTTAGCTCAAGTATAAAACATTTATGTTTCACGGCTTACACATTTCATTATCGATGTTTTACCACATTAGATAAGCCTGTATTTTTTTATTATTTACTTCAGATTGCTGTCTATTATTTCCATGTGCAGTCCTAAGCTTCTTACTTTATCATCTAAAGTTTAAGCACCTGTTTTCGTAATCAATTTTCTTTTCATATGTCATTTCCTTATTGCTTTCTTGATAGTCCTTTCCGACTGGCCAGTCGTTTATGAACTACGTGTCCGTCGACACCTGTAGGTCTTTCTTCTAACCTCCATTATTCTCTTGTCAGGCCTTTTCGGTAGTGAAGCGGCAGTACCCCTATCACAGATGGGAGCCTATCTACATTTGTACTAAAAACGAGCCCTTGTACGACGAAAGACTCTCGTGGGAGGGCTTACAAGATAAAATGACACAGGTAAATTTCTCTCTCTCTCTCTCTCTCTCTCTCTCTCTCTCTCTCTCTCTCTCTCTCTCTCTGTTTTGAATTGTGATTTTTAATGGAGATACTAATTACCGTAGATACTTATTATTAATTTATTCTGTAGACAGCGCCAATTTAAGGTGGTTCTAATTAACCTAGGAAACAATCATTATATTATATCATTCATACATCACTATCAGTCTTGATAGATGGAATGTATTCATTGATGCCTCACAGTGTTTGATCAGAAATAGACAAGTACTGTACATGTCAATGTGTCGGTGGTTTCTTTAACGAAATAGGAAAATTTAATCACATGCTTGAGTCGGCATCTCGCCACAAATATTTTAGCCTAAGGTAAAGTTGATTCACCGATGCCATCCTCATCCCTTTCTGTGAGCGTTCGCCTTACTCTTGATCTTGCAGATGCATGAATTATGTCTCCGGGATTATCATCTCGTCATCTTGGACCGGGGCTTCCTCGTCCACGCCCCTGGCATCAAGAGGAGGACGAAAAGCAACGCCAAGGATAACGCCTGGCGCGATCCATTCGTTGCGAAGAACTCCAGAGTCTACGACCAGATCATGGAGGAGATGCAGACCAAATTCGGTCCCAGTGAAAAGTGTCGTCGGCATTAGTATTCTGTGATGTTATAGAGGCCGTGAATCAGTTGTCGATGGGTGATATAAAAAAACAAAGATATTATTGTGAATCGTCTCGTTGTGTTATATTATCTGTTGAAAGACAGGAAAAATGAACATAGACGTAATTCGTTATATCATAAACTAGCTAAGGCGCATCTGGTGGCGCCTCCAATTTGCTCCTGCTTGCATCAGTGCCTGGTTCCACTTGTTTTCTCATTTTGTGTTTGTTCAGTCGAAGAGACGAGCGAACTCTCTGTCGCCTTGAAACGCCTTTGATGAACATTTCGTTGTTGGAAATACGCACTGATGCAGGCCCCACGCTGGTATGCTCAGTGTTTCCTTCCTACTCGTTCTGTCTGTTCCTCTCCTTCACTGTCCTGTGCGTCCTTGGTGTTAAAAGAAATAAGAATAATGATATTTTTCCACTTAGTGTGATAAAATTCATGCGGGTAACTCGAGGTGCTTCATACTACAGTGTTTATAGCTATTGTTGTTATCATTGGAACACTGTTGACAATATTGTTTTGTGATTGATTGATAATGATAGATAATGACAGTGAGTGTATATTACGTGAAACGCCGTTCAGCAGTTTTCGTCACTGGGTTAGCCCTGGTTCCAGTGAATGACTCCTTGGCACAAGAAAATGGATAGAGCCGCTGACTCGGCTATTAGCTCATTTCAAAAAATGGTGATGTCCCCAGTTCTCTTCGGTCTGGTGCAACCATCCATTCAGTGTGTTGCCCTGCAAAGCGAAGCAACGACGACGATTTTTTTTTTTTTTTCAGGTGGCCACAAGGACACCGTCTTGGTACTCAAAGATCCGGATTCAGAAAGATTCTGAGATTACAGTTTCCATCTTCATACACCAAAACTCATTTCTATTTTTATAAACTATCAGAAGGCTCTTACTGATACCTTACGTTTCTTCGGCCAGAGGTAAACGGAATGGTGTAATTCATAACACAAGAACAGGTTCAAATAATACAGCACTTATCTTAATATCAGTCCAGCGTTCGGATGTCCTTCTTAAGCAGCTGTATTTTTATAGTACTGATAAGTCGCCAATGAAGTCATCACACAGTTGATAATTGTACTTGATCACTTCTCTTCTTTGCAAGTAGAGTGGAAGACTTACAACGTTAGGTTCTAAGATCGGAGCTCGTTGGAAATTCTCTTTGAATTATTAGAGGCGGCATGACCCACTCCATGGCAAGGTCACCACTCAGTCCCGTGGCGATGGCAACGTTTTCACTGATGGATTTGAGAGAATACGCTGCACCTACTGTACATAGATAGCTGCTTTCATCGTTTGCTATTGCTTTATGGCTCATCACTAGCGCTTTGCCGGATGCCTGCAAAGCCTGCAAGTCGAGAGGGACGAAGAGCCCGGGGCCAGCGCCAATATCAAGACCTGCGCTTGAGGGTGATTGCCAACTCGTTGTTAGGGAAAGGGTCCATGGTGATGGAAACTGTCGAGATAGTTCACGGAAGCTTGATTTCCTTGTAAATGATTCGACCGAGATGGCTCCTAAAGTTTTGCAGAACCTGTATCACAACGTTTCGAAGGCTCTCTTGCGATCTCGGCACTCATTTCCTTCAATACACCTGTGTATATATTGTAGTTAAAAATCTCCATGTGATGGAATAAGAGAATTTTGTAACTACGATCATTACCACGAAGCTTTAACTTATCGTATTGTTGGGATTGATGGCGTTTATTATACCGCCAGCAATACCTGTGGCATTGTTAAGTCAAGTCTACCACGCCCTTCTATACTTAGATGACAGCCTGTTGTACTGATAGCTAATTTTGCATCTGATAATGTTTCTATAAGTGATTAAATCATCCAATCTTGCCTAATAGCCTGAAAGCTCTAGTTCGTAGCTGTTATCATGCTACTACAGTATTTTTAAGCTTTGCTGTCTAGCTTTCATCCATTAGTCTATAAGGATTCGAGATAACTTTACCAACCATTTTCAAATGCCGTTGCGTACGCATGGCGAGTTTTGGTTTTTATTAGCCTCGGGCGTATTTTCCTTCAGTAAGTGATAGCATATCATCTTTTCCGTACCGGAAGACATCACTCGCTTGTTTCATCGTTTAAGCTAAGAAACAATACTCTAATTAATTATCGTAGGAAACACAGGGAGCGAAGAATCCCTACGTACATCCTAAATGACCGCTAGACAGCACCACTTTTTTATTAATTAGTATTATTCGCAAAAAGTGACCTTAGACTCATCGCACAATGCTATTGTTATGTACATATTTAAGGTGTTTTTTGCATGTTACAATACGGCCTTGATTACTAGAAGTCGAGTAGCTGCAGTTCACGCCCATAGCCATTACACTTCAAATTAAAGTCTTCGAGAGAGAGAGAGAGAAAGGTTGTAGAAAACGATTATGAGAAATTTAGTACAACTTGCATTTTCTGCTTGTATTTGATTTATCTTTGGTTTTCATCTTTCTCTTGATAACTGAACATTTTTTGGGTGTCTTGCAGCTTGGTCACACACCCCGGTGAAAAATGAGAAGAGTAGGTACAGTACCTTGTTCCCCTTGACTGCCATTTTGTACAACTTTTGAAATAAGAACGATGAGTTTGTCCCATACCGGATGTTAGCCGGTCACATAGCGAAAGGGGTCTGTTGCCCTTGAAGACTGACGAAATTTCATTTTCTTCATTTCTGGTCAAAGCTGCTTCCCACCTTTATTTGCAGCAACTTCGAAAATCCAGTGAGATGTTCGATACTGGTAAAACAGAAAGTTTATTATTACGACCTGGTTCATAACTAATTTAATGAAGTTCTGTATCCGCACGGTAATGCTTTTTCTTCAGACTTCCATTTATAGCAATAAGATCATTCTTGGTTTCTCCCTTTAGTTTTATTTCCATGAAACTCCTGATGTGTCCTAAGCTCAACACTGATGAAGAGAACAAAGAAACAAGTCTTCTAAAACCATGAGGCCATCACTTCCCTTCCGTCAGTATCCATCTTCCAGTTGAAATGTCTTATTCAGAATTCTTATGTGTAGTACTCGTTGGAGGAAGTGTTTCTAAGCGATATATGGTAGCCATAATGAATAGGACATTATAGTTCCATCTTTTAGGAGCTGCTGTTTGAACTCTTCATTGTCATCGTAGTACAATGATATGCTAACTGCCTCTCTTCACAACGCTCATGAAAAGCCTCCAGTACTTCAGAACGTCTGTTTTGTTCTGCCATGATAATAAAAAGAATACAGCTGAAAAAATTAAGCGCTGCTGAACCTCTTCATACCTTCTAGTTCACTGCGTCAAACCTTTACTTGTCAGAGATCAGCAGTTGTCAGATTCCTCTGTTTCTCGTTGTCACTCCCCTAAGACTAATAGTCTTGTGGAATTCACTCCCTGCTTCGCTTTCCCTTAGTTCTGTAACCTAAAGTCTTTCAGGAAGCAGGACCATCAAATCCAAGGAGATAAGTTACCATTTTCTGCGGTCTCGGTTTCAGGCCTGCCTTCCATTCAAGTTTTGTGTAAGATTTATCGACTTCGAAGCTCTACCTCTCACATATCTTCCCTGCGGCGCATGTGCTGTGCTGACATATGGACAAAAGTGTCCTCTGCACACCTTTTGTCCTAACCAGAAACATTACCACTTTTTCATTGACAGTGACATCCAAATCTGCTAATTTGTGATAACCACTACTACTCAGCCCAGTTGAATTGGTGGGTATTCATCCTCTGAATTCTTGCAAGTATTTTCTAGTTCTTTGGTCAGGAGCAATTGTTTAAGTAATAAAATTATTTCCGTATTTATTAGCAAACTTAAGTCAAATTCAAACCCTAACAGCTTCTATGCTGTTGCCCTCTTCCTTTGTAAATTGATAATATCGTTTACTGAAGAGCCTTCCTTTGTAACCCAATGTAATAGTTTTTTTCTCCATAGTAGGAAATGCTGTGTTCAAAAATTATACCCAGATACTATGTAAAGACTGTCCACCATGTCATACTGATTGAATGAAGATATATGTGTGAGTTGCATCCATTTCATCGTGATTTCTGTTGGTCGTTCATCACAGTACAGTTGTTACTTCTGTTACCGTTCATCTCCAAAATGTAATATTTGATTCCGCCCTCATGGAGAATGTTCGCGTACATGTTAGTATAGAATGTGAACAGTGTGCATAAGCGACATGTGTTCTGTGCACGTGATGCTTGAATGTATCCCATTGTTATTGACTTATTTTCTTTAGGTTAGTTAAATTGGTTAAGGTCAATAATCCTGCTGTTGAAAAATTCTCCTGTGCTGTATTAGTCACTGACTTGTAATGGTGATGGCATCCTTCACTTGTAAGTTACATGTTAAATTATTTTATGGGTAATTCAAATGGATTTTATGGATTCAAAACGATATCTGTGTATTAGTTCACCAGCAATTGTTATCTTACTGTGTGAATATAGTTTTTTTGTTTTCGTATTCGTCTGTGTACTACGTTTGAAGTGATGTCTTTTGTCAGGTATGCAAGCCGTTCCATTGGCATAGAATTACAACCGCAAGAGTCTGCAGCCGTCGTTGTTTACAGAATGCCGTGATGAAACCATGACCTTAGTTATGCCCTCCATCCTCAGTTAGATATTACGACATTAGATACTAAAATGTTTTTATGCAAGGTCGTTCTTCACTCTGGTACGTTAGCCACCTGTAAGGCTTCATATAGACCAGCCTCGAAGGAACGAAAATTTCCCAGACATTAAATCATTGCTTATCCATGCAATTAGTAGATGGCACACGGTAGCCGTATTACTAATATCTGTTTTGTCCTACATTGTAATGACACGATATATATATATATATATATATATATATATATATATATATATATATATATATATATATATATATATATATATATTTATATATATATTAAAAATTTTAAACATCAAGCCATTTCCCTCCTGGGATAATAACTCAACAGTCACTGCCGCATTCATCCTTTAATCACTGAGTCCCGGTTCATCCCGCATGAAGGAAACTTCTACAAAATTATCCACTCCATACTCCTACATGTGCTGTACCATTCACCTCTCCCCTGCATGAACCCTAGCACTCCCAGTATACTAGGGCCCTTGTACTTCATTCTTACCACATGACCAAGCCATCTCAAAAACACTTTGCTCCGCCCTTTCACCTACACTTAACATTTTGCCAACTTTAACATATCTAAACTTCTCACCCTTTTAAGTCTTCTTATACCACATACATCACACCAGCAGTTCATCCCAACAGCTTTAACCCTTTTCATTTGGATTTAACATCAATACCCCATTTTCATATATGATAGATGGTTCAACAGTCCCACCATACACTCCCACCTTCGCCTCCAGAAACAATTCAAGTCTCTTCTCAGTCTTTTGCTGGCACCCCTTCTCTCATCCTACCGTCATTCTCTATACCTATGACAAATACTTATACAAATCGTCCACTTCAGTCTACTACCATGTCAACATTCATCGCTCCATTTTCTTGATCACCATATTTTTGCTCTCTCTCTCTCTCTCTCTCTCTCTCTCTCTCTCTCTCTCTCTCTCTCTCTCTCTCTGTGGTGTTATTCATCCTAATAGGCCCAAGGGGATGCAGACAATCAACGAATGCAAATAGTGGAAAGATGTCACGCCAACTATACCCTAAAATCTTCGCCCATTCTTGCAATTTAGCCTACCCTGTGATAACAAGGTGACGAACCTTGTAGAATCCATGGACAAACAATGCACATAACTCCCTAATAAGGTTAAAAAAGAAATTATAGCCACTTTCATAAAACTGCAGTCGAATCATGGATGACACCTCGTTACAAACTCTTCCACATAGGCTGCTTCACTTGAAGCTCTTACACACAGTACCTTCTACCTGTCTCGCGTTCACTTTCACATCCTGGATGTTGGAGATTTTCCTTTCCTGTAGTACCTACTACTTTGCACCCTCTGCGTTCCTCATAGGAATTCCATATTATGAACTCTTCACCAGTTTATTGTACTCCAATCTCTCCAAATGACTGAATCATCTCAAACCATTTGTCCATCCTTTCACCTACGTTAGCCTTTTCACTGCTTTTGGGTAGCATATCATCATTTCTCAGCTTTTGATTTTTTTTTCTTTTTTTGCCACATACAGAAAACACTTCTCTGCATTTCAACCCTTTTTTTTATTCGAATTCAGTCCCACACTTCACTTCTGTTAAGTAGAAATTCATATATACTATATATATATATATATATATATATATATATATATATATATATATATATATATATATATATAATACTGTCGCGGCTTAGTGACAGATCACTGGTTTCACGTTTTCAGGGTCTGTGGTCCATCCACAAGCTGCTACATTCGGAACAACCCAGTTGTGGACTGGCATCAGCTCAAGTTAAGACAAAGTTATGAGGTTAGCAGTCTTATCTCTTTTGGCCCTATGCTCTCTGTAAAGGAGATAAAATTATTGAATTAACATACCTTGCCACTCACAACTGAGTCAACTGGAATTTGGCAGGTTGGGAGTGACAGACAGGATTTGCCAAGATGAACCCAGTACTGTACCACTGAGGTAACTAATTTTGGGTCTCGAAAGAGAAGTCTTATAAGTTATATGAAAAAAAAAACATCGCCTTCATTTTATTAATGATAACTGATAATATCTCGCAGACTTCCGTTCAAAAACCACACGCGAGGTGACCGTGTTCTGTCAGTCCAGAGAGTGGATTAGCTGACAGCACTCGGTCAATAAAAATTTGGCTGCCGTCTTAACTGCGATCTTATTGGGTAAAGGCTATTTCGGCGAGCGTTATACGTATGATGTAAACAATCTTTCTAGTTGGTTACGACCCATTATATCATAGTTGTGTCTACACAAATATTCAGTGTGTTCCCCGGTTTGGTAATATTAACCAATGAATTGCTAGTATTTTCAATCTTAATCAACATGTACAGCAATGGTGACAAGTTCAGGAAGGGTTATGGAGTGTCATGAAGACGGACGGAATATATGAGAAGGTATAGCTAATTATTTATTGACCTAGATGTGACCAATAAGTTGTTATTGTGGTAAAATTGCAGACTGTTACGTCGGCCTTGTAGTTTAGTAGTATCCTCCGAGATGAATGTAATAAACAAAAGACGGTATATATTAGTAGCATAAATTCAAAATATAATTCTTCTAAAAATCAACACTGTTGCCTACCTTATAACAGATAAAATGAAATTTTTGATTTTTCATATAATTTATTGTCAAGTGAAAGTTGTAGCTCAATAAATAACAAAAATAGGTACTACTGCGAGAGGATTGCCAGCCCAACCTAGCCTATGGATGAAATTTCTGGCAGTTTTTGTGTTACCTAACTAATAATTGGCACAAAAACTCATTAGATGATTGTTTCTTCCATTATAATGATTGTAGTACCCTTTATAATATACCTGAGCAAGGAAATAATTCCTTGGTGGATAGTTATTTGTAGTGGGTTGCACTGAGGACAGGTGACTTTATGGGTCCGAAACCATTAATCCCCAGAAGTCTTTCTCAGAACCAGTGGTTTGCATGTGGAGCCACACCATAGAGTAAAAGGCACTCAGTGACAATACTACTATACACCTGTATGTTTGTGTACGCATAGTGGATCCTCAGCTTAACAGACAGTTTTGGTTTTTGCCCAGCAGTAGCACTGGAATCGAAGATTGACATAGCTAGGTATACTAGCCTACACATTACAGTATCTTGGAGAAATCTGCTTAGTTTGGTGTACAACATTTCCATATAACAGATATTTTGTAATTAAATTAACATACCTTTCATTTTCAGAGAAATAGCAGTAAAATTAAGTAGATCTAAAAATACTAAAGATACAGTAGAGAATAACCTAACAAAAACTTATAGGATTGCAATAGTTCTATCTAGTACTTCCCATGCATGATTACATAAGTTAAATACACAAAAATGGTACAGCATAAAAAAGACATACTTCATAGAGTCAATGTTTTGACATAAGTTACAAAGCACTTTACACTTACTGTGATCCACCCTCCTTCCCCCTCTCTGTGTTACAGTATTTTTTTTTTTAAGATTTCTATAATTCAGTCCAGTATTGTAACTAATACAGGAATATAGTGTCAAATACATGCATATATTTTTCCGTCTGTATGTTTGTGCATACACTCATGTGTATTTTAGTAAGCTCTCTCTCTCTCTCTCTCTCTCTCTCTCTCTCTCTCTCTCTCTCTCTCTCTCTCTCTCTCTCTCTCTCTCTCTCTCTCTCTCTCTCTCTCCACTTTTTTCTATTTCTGTAAAAATATTTTTTTTTATTTTGTAAAGAATAACCCAGAGAGAACAGAATAGCATTTATGTATATTCACCCACACTTACACAAACCGAAAAACTTATATACTAACCATATGTCTGTAACACTATACGTATCATGATATTCCATACTACACTGCACTGAATAAATGTCAATAAAAATGCTGAAAGGTAAGAGAGGGCTGCCACAGTACGTTTGTAGTGTTTTTAACATAATGCTCATTGACTTGAAACCATGCATACATTCACAGACTTATATTACATATGTACAACACAATGTTGAGTAGATGTCAGTGTTTACAACAGTGCATAACTACAGTATATTTCAATCAGAATACCACACAGTACATATCAGATCATAAACAGTAAATTTTCTGTAATCTTACCTTGAAGACAGTGACTCAAACCTAGTGAGACTGGTGTGGATGTGGTGACTTGGGACATCAGTATGAGTCAGAATCACCATGTTCCTGCAATGAAACAAAATATCTTCAAAATCTCTTAAAAACAAATTTCATGTAAAGACTGTCTTACATTTAATTAACCATGACCTGTAGCAAAATTGCTGCTTTTGAAATACAAGTATAGTTCATATATATATATATATATATATATATATATATATATATATATATATATATATATATATATGTATGTATATATATATATGTATATATATATATATATATATATATATATATACATATATATATATATATATATATATAGTATATATATATATATATATATATATATATATATATATATATATATATATATATACATACACACACACACACACGTACACGTGTGTTCAGTTACATTTTATTTAGTCAACCATCTCAGAATCTCTGAGCAGTTGATTCCCAGATGAATGAATAGCAATGCATTCACTTTTTTAAAAAATTGCTTTTTAAGTGAAAATTTAACACTGTGGTACTGAATATGTAACCAGTATTGTGCACTGTAGTCAGAACTTTTAGCACAAGCAAAATAACCTTATTAGTAAAACCAAAACACAGAATACAAAATATTTTAAATTTTCCAGACTTGTGACGTATTTGGTAAGTAGGTGCGTACATGAAAATATCTGATAATTTGTGGTTATAGTAAAACCAAAACACAGAATACAAAATATTTTAAATTTTCCAGACTTGTGACGTATTTGGTAAGTAGGTGCGTACATGAAAATATCTGATAATTTGTGGTTATAGCACTATATTCCCCATATCAGATCAAAATCAAAATTTGATGTGTTTGAAGCTTTTTTGAAAGTTCTCATTTCACATACTACTATAGTTGGCCAAAGGTAATATCTGATTTTGAGTTACATGATACCCCAGATGGAAGCACATTAGGAAGATTTCCAGTGGCCTTGTCATCATACAGTGTGCAAATCATTGCTTTGCTTGAGCATTTTACTTTTGTATATGAATAACTAATGACTTAAATTACTCTGAAGATAATCTTTTATAATGTTTGTGAGCACTGCCCCTCATATGGGGTATAACTCGCACATTGTAGCCCGCCCTCCTCACCTTTAAGTTTTAGTCTGGCAACTGTGGATGACTCATTTGTGCTCAAGTTTGTTAAATTTATTTTTTGCATGTCAGCATATTTGTATTCTTGAGATCAACCCAAAATTGTTCTGGTATTATCTGGATGCCCTTCATGGGATTTTGCCCCGCTTTGGCTTTCTGTGGTGGAAGTTTGGGAGACTGGAGCTTTCCAGCATTTGTTACCACAAGAATTTTTAGTTTTCAAGTTTTTGCTTTAGTTCCCTTTACAGCTACATTTCACTTGGTTTTACCAGCTTCTCCATCACTCATCAGTCTATTCGAAAACAGTTGCCTTATTTAGGTGTTCGTTCTGGATAAGAAGACTTTCCACCAGTTAGTTCAATATCATTATCAGATTCTACTTACACCTTAGTTTTTTAAATCTTCACCGTAAATTTGAGTGGTTGTTTTGCTTCACTACAGTCATTATATGAAAAGTGTGTCATAAAAGGAACTCGTTTACCATGATTCTTATCAGATACACTAAGTAGATTCACAGGTTTTTCACATTTGTATGTTGTGGCATGAAACTTGTTGATGGTAGACATATGTACTGGCAATTTGAGCTTCTTAGAAAGTCTTCCGCTCAAGAAAAGCATTTTCTTCTGGAAACCAAATCTTTACAAAGTGAATAAAGAAAAGTCAATACCTTGTTTGAGATTGAGATTCCAAAAACCTAGAGTTAGCAGTTTGTCAGTAATCCACAACTATGAAGTCAGGACCCATCATGAGAACTCAATGTGTCGGTCGTGACTTATGCATGACTAATGATTTTCTCATATGCCAAACTATCCTTCCTCTTACTAATGATGTAACGAGTTAAACAAAATTGAAGATTTAAGCAGCTGAAATGTCTTCAAAGGAAGATCATTTTGATATTGTTTCAAAAATCAGATCAGTTTCATGAGCTTCAGGCTGTTGTATGTCAGGTTAAAGGTTTTTAACATGCTTAAATTATTTTTTATTACCAACCAGCAGGTTCTGTAGTTTGGCCGCTCATGCTGCAAGGTTTAGTTGCCCACTGTTATGTTGAGTCAAACAAGTATTCTAATGCAGATTTACTGTAACATTTTGTCATGACCTTTCTTCAGGTACTCACCACAGATAGGTCTTCCATTTCTGCTTTTCTTGTTAAGGAGAACAGGTGGCACCAAGTGCATCCTTAGCTTCTGTGAGTTAGATTTTCCATTTGTGTTATAGACACCTCACATATTATTATCATTATATTAACCCTGGCACAAAGCAGCTATTCTATCAGTTTTAGACTATGGAAGCAAAATATATGAGTTAGACACATTATGCTGTACAACTCAGAAATCTTATCATGGAAATGGAGCCCTTCCTCATTCACCTATCAGCATGCATCTGTGATCATTTTTGGGAGGAAAATATAACATGAGCAAGAAGACAGCGCTTGCACATTTATTGAAACATAATTAAATAGCGTAAAGCAGTTACACAAAATCCAACTTCTACTGCAGTAGCAAAGCAATTAAAAATATTGTGCAGAAATTTAGATCTGGGCTTATGACTACGTGATGGATTGAAACACTTGATCAGTTGGTGGATTAAAGTACATGACCAACTGGTGAATTAAAGCACACACAGTCACACCAACTTTGACATATTTCAACAATAAGGAATGAAAATATTGTACTGTAAGATGTGAACCACTCTAATAGGAAATTTTTTCCTGGTTAGGCTGTGCTGTAGTCAGCCTTGTCCAGATATAAAGAGAGAAGTCCATAATTCCACCAGCTCATGTAATGATGGTGCACTTTTTCTTTTTAATATTTTTCCTCAAGTCATTTCTGCACATGCTTATGTATGTCCTCTACAAATTGAATTACTTGATGTCAGATTGGATGACATCAAGAACTGGAGTATCTTACTTTGTTGGCTACAGAAGAGCATTCTCATAATGTTCCGTATCATCTTCATATTCAGTAATGTCTAATCAGTTAGATAAGAGCACCTCACTTAGTGCTCATATGCATTACTAAAAGGTGTTTGCAGTGAACCTTTGGCCCCTAGTCTTACCTGATTTTAGCCCTTACACCCACCATTCCCATTTCCTTTCTTCACTCTAGCTCTCCAACCTCATTTAACTCTTTCTGCTTTGTGCAACTGTGAGGTTTTCTCCCAGTTTTACCTGTCATTTCTTTTCTGGATTTCCTTATCTTGCTGCTTAGCCTTTCCATCTTCCATCATAGCTTACATTTCATGTTTCATTCATTCATTCATTTAGTGGGTTAGGGAGCTTGCTAACAAGACCAATTGTACAAGGCAGTTCTGTTTAACTAACAAGCAGAGTCCTCACATAGCTCCCTAGATAAAAATGAATTAATTCAGGACTGCTTTTCTTGTTTGGATGATGGTACACAATTAAGCCATCTACTTGAGAGCACAATAGTACTAGTACATCTGGTTAATCAACAGGAATAAATTCAGGGCTCTTTACAATACAGTGCTATGGATCTTTCTTTGGCAGAGTTTGGTGGAATTCCTCTCAGCCTTTATGTTGTTCCAAGATAGCAAATTGGTAGTGGGGTCCTTTTAGGTAAAGAAACACCTGGGTTTAGTATGCTCACAATTTGCTGTTCTGTATCTGGGGCTCTCCTTAAATGTGCCTATGGAAGTTTAATTTTATGTGAAGTTTTAGAGCTTTTGTCTCTCTTAATCTAGCAACCTGGATAATGTTACTTTTCTTGTTTATTTTCTTAATTTAAAACTGGACATAGATATAGTAGTATCTAGAAGTATAGTCAACTAGAATTAGTTCCACCAAAAGCTGTATGCTTGTCTATTAATCTCCTTTTGGAACTCTGAGGGATTAATGTTGCTGTATCAGCTTTTACTGGAGAACTCATTCTACATGTATTGAGCCACTTGGTTTCTTGTTTTTTATCAGCTTCCTTCTTTGGACCTTGCTGCTTGAAGCATCTGGACAACACTTTGGAATTTTTTTACCATCCTTTATTTTCTTACTTCAAGATGCATTATGGAAAGTGATGGACACGCAGTAGTGTTTTCAAAGTACAGTACAGTAATATGGCTGTTGACTAGAAATTAATGGATATGCATCCAGCTAAGGATATGGGAAAATTATTTCATTCTGCAAACTCTGTTCAACACCATGGCTAGTGCCATCTCTACTCAGCTATTCCGTCATCCCTTATTTCTGCCAAGAAGAGTACACTTCAGTCTTACCTAAGTTAAAAAGCACCTTACTTTAGGTTTTCCTTCCTCCCATCTGACAAGACCAAAACATTAATTTGAAAACAAGATAAGCTGTAGAACATGGGTGAAGAGTAGAGGGAGTTGTCATCTCAATAAATCTTTTAATCATGTTATTCCTGCAACATGAAGTAAGCAGCTCAAGCAAGAAAATGACTTGGATCTACAAAACATTGTTCTAAGAAAAGTTCTCATGTGGGTCTGTTGATGTCAGAAAAATTGCTGTAGACATTATAACCTATTATATCCAAATCTTTAGGATGATAAAAGCAAAATGTCCAAATTAGATGCTAGAAGTTAGATGATAAAAGTCAAAATCTGGTCAGCTTCAGTGAATAATATCCAAAGCTAATTAATGACCAGTAGTAAATACTGCACATGTAGCGAAATACAGAATTTTTCATTTTATATCATAAGTATTTCAAAATAGTTACAGGAGGATGCCATGTATGTATAGTGAAGAGTTATCTCCATTCAAAAAAACTCTGATATGATCCAAGGTAAAAGTTGATAAAGAATAGATTCTCTGAGTTTTTAGTAATTTATCAAAAATGCTATCTCCAACCAACACTTCTACAATTACAAAATACTTATATTAAGGTCTCAAAACTTTTTTCTTGTGATCACCAGAATGTTAATGAATTAACAGGGTTTCATTTGCTACTGTTGAAATATATGTACAGTACTACTATACATTTAAATGGTATAACAAGGTACTACTGTAAACATTCATCCTAACTTGTTAATCTCTATAACATGCTTTAATGAAACATTTGTATTCTTATAGTTAAAACCACAAACCTAGTGGTAAACAACCTTCTCATTGAACCAACATATCCAAGTATAAATTTATTACTGATTTCGAGAGAGCCAAGCTCACCTCAGATGGTTAATAAGGCTGACATATAGGCTATTAAGTACATATGTGCATTTCTCATTATAAATGATAATTTTTATACACGAATTTAACTTCTGTAACAAGATAACACATAGTCAGTCATTCCTATACAGCATATCGATTTTCTCATGATTAATGTGTCATTAGTATTAAGTGGTTGAATATTGCCACTATGCTATTTTACTTCAATCATAACTGTGATCCATGGTCACCAGGAAATGGTTAGTTGTTTATGCCATTATTATTCACAACTGAAGAGGAGAGATCAAGTGGCTGCATTTTTATTAGCCTTATGTATTCATATTGTATTATACTTTTCTGTGATCTATTTCGCAAGGACAGAATTATAACTACTATTCCCATTCATTCTTATTTTCTTCTCATTTTTGAGATGATAATGGCATCTGATGTTAGTTATGGAAGCAGTCTCATTGTTTTGTTTTGCTGTATGTATATATATTTATATGTGAATAACATTTAGTAATTTATTGTACAGTATTTTCATATTTTCAGTGTACTGTTACTGGATTCCAGCAAGTTGAGTTTTATTCCTCCCCCCTCCCTACTGAATAAAACTCTTATCATATTCTTACAATAATTCACAGCTGAATCATCTTAAGAATATTAACTGCATTAAGTAGAAAATTTTACCTTATTATTGTAGTACTATGATAATTGTTATATTTAATAAAGCTCTTTCCAACCATACTTTTCATTTTTGAGACGTCCTCTTAGCATTCCAGCAGTGTTGGATGCAAGTTTTGTAATTTATGCCCTGGTTAGGGAGACATACTGACATCAGGCAGTATATGTTGTTCAACTGGTACTTTTCAATTACTTTCCAGGTTGATCTGATGGTATCAGCATTTGATAATGAAGCCACTATTCATTCAGGTAATATTGTAGGTAGAAGACGGCGATGCATTCCAATGTTCCTTTCATAAAATACCTAAAATCAATAAAATTTTTTTAGAACTTCCAATGATACCATGCAGAGGTTAGATATGAAATTATTTCTCTCTGCTCTCTTCTGTCTTGTGCCGTTCTCATGACTTCCTACGAGTCTTTATCCTGTACTTTCACGCAAGTGCGCTTCCTGCCTTCATTCCACAATTCATCTCTTTTCAATTTTTCTCAATTTTTGTCTTGTATCATTTGCTTTTCTCTATATTTCTATGTTATGGTTTTAATAAGAAAATTCGAATTTTTTCCCATTTGATGTTTTGTAATGTACTCTTTTTACTTACTTTTTTTACAAGATGTTGATGAAATGAAAAAGAATTTATGAAAACCAGTTTTTCCTACATAGTAAACCAATCTTTTATTGGGGTAGGTGCGTAACAGACTTACCAATTCATCAGTTGGTAAACCAGCACTTTCCTTACGGAATCAGTGGCTGAGGATGGTTGAGGTGGGACCATGGTAAAAGACTGACTTGCATATCTGGGACAAATATAAAATAGCAAATTTTATTAAGTAACTTACCAAGTAATAACACAGCTACGTATTAGTTTCTACTTAACGGCAGCTTTAGATTTTGAAATTTTGTGTAGCAGTCTCTTGTTTTTGGTGTAGGTAACTGACTCCGCCCACTTTCAGGGAAGTATAGTACAAAATAGCTAAATTAATTTCTGCTGCTCAGCAGCTTTGATTGTTTTGTTCACCGGACGGTCTTAGCATTCACCGAATTTGGTGAAGTATCTTGCATTCTGGTAGCCTTTGGGCTTATAATATTTAGCTAGATTGACGATTACTCGATTGTGATTCAATATGTCTCATGCTAGTGTATCTAGTATGACTCACTCAGTTTGTTTTCACTGCACAGGGCAAATTTGTTCTCCTGACCTGACTAACGACAAGTGTAAAGATTGGGATCAGGGGAAATGGAAAATTTTAGCAACTCTTTTGGCTGAATTTAATAGAAATAGACTGGAAGGCAACCACTAGAGTCAAGGCTAGGGGTTCTGTGTCTCATTTGCCTATTATACATTCTTTCAATGCCTCTTAACTGTTTTTTCTCTTATTCCCAGTCCTCTTACACTTACTTCCACTCCGCTAGCTGGGTCCTAAACTTCTGAACCCAATGCCATCGCCAGCCATGAAAGTAGGATAAACCAAAAGTTTGGTCTATTGGTTAATACTGTTGATCAATTGGAGCTTCAGTAATGGTCTTGATGGACAAAGTAAACGCAAGTGATTTCGGTGCAAGTTTAGTACAAAGTGTAGTGCTAGTGGAGGGGACTACCGTCCCACCGACGGTTCTAGATGTAGGTCACTGTCAAAGGCCCCTAATCCTGGGAGGCAAACCGATCCAAGGGAGGTTGGTGGGGTTTACCCACAGGTAGTTGCTCCCTCAAACAAGTGTGTCATATGTACCTGACTTGTTAGACAACAGCTGGAAAGGCGTCCAAGTGGACGTTCACGCTTTATAGTCTAGTGGTTTGGACTCTGATGCGAGTACGGAGCATAGTTGGCACTAGTCGGGTGCTTCTAGACCATTGAAAAGGTCTGCAACTGTCGAACACGTTTCCCCACTCCCTTGTAAGCAATACAGGAAGGGGACAGGAACATAGTCCTAAACTGTCATGTAGTTCCTGGAACACTGCAGGTGCCCAGGTATTTCTACTTGATGTAGCTCCTAAGTGGGCTTACCGTTGGAAGAGTTCCAAGCACCCAGTGGATTCCGAGCTCCCAGTGGGAGTCAAGAGCCCAGAGGGAACTGAGCATCCAGTGGCTTTCAAGCACCCAATGGGATTTGAGCATCCAGGGGATTCCAAGCTCCCAGTGAGTTGAGGGCCAGGGGGATCCGAGTGCCCAGCAGGATCCAATCACCCAGTGACTTCTGAGTGCCCATTAGAAACCAAGTGCCCCATGGGAGTTGAGTAACCAATAGATTCCAAGAACCCAGTGGGATCAAAGTACCCAGTGGGATCCAGGCACTGGTTTATAAGCAACACTCATTATTAGTGCCTCCTGTTTTTGAGTATTGTCCTGTTTCAGATGATCCTTTAGTGGATTCACCTTTTTCAGTGCAGCAATCTGTCTCTGTACCTCCACCTATTGGTGTGGCGCCAGTTTGACAAGCGCACACACACAGATAAGCAAGAGCGAAAACGGACAAACAACCGGGATGGCGGAGAGTAAGCAACCGCGTCTCTTACCCAGGCGGTTAAGAAAAGGACTTGGAAAGACTAAACATGATAGTGTGGGTGCGCGGTCTTTGACCAGTTTTAACTGATATACGCATGCGTTGCCAGATCTCACACATTCCTTGCTTTTCAATCTCTGATTGTTTAACTGGATCCAACTAGGCGCTAGAAAATTATCCGATTGTTAAGACCTCAGCTTTGTAGCTATGAAAAATACAAATTGTCTTAGAAAATTTGTCAGTTTTACATTACACGGAACCAGTGGTTATTCAGCAACGAGACCAACGGCTTTACGTGATTTCCGAACCACGTTGCGAGTGAACTTCTATCACCAGAAATACACATCTCTAACACCTCAATGAAATGCTCGAGAATCGAACTTACGGCCACCGTGGTGGCAGGCCAAGATCATACCAATCACGCCACTGAGGCGCTTGGTGTGGCGCCAGTGCCCAATAAACATTCACCTCCCTCTTTTGGAGATATTGCTCCACCTGGCTCAGCGACTCAGGATCCTTCGTTAATTCCTGTCCAGCTTCGTTTGGATAGCATTTTGGCTTTTTAAAGAAACCTACATCTACATCTCAGATCTCAGAGGGAAAACAACCAGACTTAGCTCCATCTTCGATTTCTTTTATGGAGGACGACTTAAGAGCAAGAGCAGCCTGCTTCTTCGTATGTTTCTCTTTTGAAGGCTCTGTCAGGAATTGGTAGTTGGTTGTTTTTTGTTCTCCTCCTTCTCGTCTTCCCAAGAGAAGATGTCTGTCATATTCCACCAGAAGTTCCTTAGTTGGGAGTTTCTGCCTCCTCCCAAGGGGACTTCTCTGACCTGGTCAATCCAGAGCTGGATCATTGTATGTGACTATTTTAAAGTGTTTGTGTTTGAGATCTTCAGCTTCCTTGATTGGATGGTGGGTGCTTTGATTAAGAAAGTTGAGGACTGTGCATCCCTCAAAGACCATTTTTCAGCAGATTGGCTTGAAGTACTCTCTTGTGCTGACAAGGCCATAAGAGATGGATCACAAGAATTGGCTGCAATTTTTTCTTCAGGTATCATCAAGAAAAGGGCAGTTTTTTCTTTAGGTATCCTCAAGAAAAGGGAGTTGTGGTGTTCATTTACCACAAAAGGGATCACTCCTGTTTGCTCCCATGGACCATGGCAGCCCCTTTCCACAAGCCACAATAGAATGAAGAAACAGACACAAGACTTGGTGGCATATTCTGCTAGACACCCTAAAGAATCGGGCTGAGCTCCTGCTGTCTTTTAGTGCAAGATCTTTCTCCTCTCTGCAACCATGGCCCTTTGGAGGCGGCAGAACAAGGATCCAGCCATGCCCACACTCGAATCTCAGATCAACTCGCCCTGTTGGTAAGATGTTATCCTCTAGCAAGTGAGGATTCGGCCCTTAGGCTCAGAGAGGTTTTTGACCCTCGCAGAGGTGGTTCATCTCTTCTCAGGAGGAGAGCTATAGAGGTGGTTAAGGATATAAACTCAAAAGGGTTTTACAATTGCCTGTTTGTCCTTCCCAAATCATCAGGAGGTTGAAGACTTGTCCTGGACATAAGCGAAATACACAGAGAACCTTCAGAAGACTCTTCTGTTTGCCCAAGAGTTGGACCTACTGATCAACTTAAATTAGTACCGACTCAGTCGATAGTCTATTTTGGGATGAGGATAGACTAGCTTTTTGGGTTTTTCCATCCCACAAGAGAGTAGAATCCTGCTTTCAGAGAGTTTCCCACCAGACTGTGGAACCCAAGGCAAACAGGCAGGAATTAAGTATTAAAAAATCATTCCTTGGTATCAGAGGAGGTAAACCCCACCTACAGAGAAACCAGCGAACACCTGCAAGGAAGACGCTTCCAGGAAACAGTTAGCCATTTAGAACATTTTTGTTCTTCCTTTCGCTGCTTCAAGACCAACTGCTTTCCTCTTGCTACATGCATTTGGCCTTCTCTTCTCCCCTAGCTGCATACCTCTCTAAAATCTGACTCTCCTATGTGTTTACTCATGTTTCTCAGATTATTCTTTTCATCACTATCAACTTCATGCTTGGTAGCCCCGTCACCTTATTAAATTTTTTAAATTTTACGTTCCCCTACCTGGTGACAACTTTTATACGTAAATTTAATCCAGTACCTTTCCGAGGCACTTACTTCCCAAGAAAGGCCAGGTCTGTTGGGAATTGACAATATATAATTTTATAAAAATTTTTATTATCTAGAGATAAAAATTTACAATTCTAAGAATATATAGGTAACCGTATTGAACAAATAAATCTCAGAAAAAAATTTCACACCTATTAAAAATATGGAGAGAGAGAAAGATAATGCTAAGCTATTTTGCAAGGCTTAAGCAAAATTTTGGCTCAAGTGAGGACTCAGGAGACAAATCAAGACTATAACAATAAGTAATTATGAGATCTTTGTGGTGATAAAAATTCTGCACCAGCATCTACAAAAATAATAAAAAAATTACACAATGTGTATCAAGATTTTCCACTTCCAAAGGTTACATTCTCAAAAGTTGCATTAAATAAAATAACAGAAACTTTTAAGACAAAATCGGATTTCCATATGACCTAAGAGCAATATTAATAATTAAATTAAGACTAGTACGTATTAACAAAAAATGATTGCAGAATCCTCTTAGTGCAAGTTTGACGTGACTCAACCTATATTGAAAACTATCAATATGGTAAGAATCATCCTTATTTCACTTTAAAATTTTAGTACAACTGCTATTAAATAACTATAAAATAAACATTTACATTTGTTATCATGAAAATGTTAGTCAAAATAGAAATAAAAATAATACATTTAAAACATGGACGTTATGAATCAAATTACTTTACTTAAAACAAGGTTGGGGAATTTTCAAAATCAATTTCAGTTTTTACGTCAAGTAATCCCCCATGTTCTTTTTCAAATGTAACTGTATCATTTAGTCTTGGCCTCTTGTTAATGTTATTTTCCTGGAGGACATTCAAGGATCTGACCTCAAAAGTTGAATTTAAAAGGGTGTCATGCTTACCAGAGGAATCAGAAATACTATTATCAGGTGTGGTTTTGTTTTTACATTTCATCGCTGAGCACCTGCATTTTACACTGCAAGAATTTTCATTTTTGCGGCATTTGCAGAGTTTGGTGCTACAATCACCTTTACAGCCACATTTAAGTTCTCCATTGGAATCTCGTTTTGATGCTTGTTTTACTTTAACAGGTTCTTCGTCACTGTCATCATTGTTTCCAAGACGATTGCGTCTTGTAATCTGCCTTATCTTTTTAAATAGAGGGGTCTTCCGCCAATCTGGGTCTGTATCATCATCACATTCATCCTCAGATTGGCTCGAAGATTCATAAACTACCTCAGACGACTCCTGTTTGGGGGGTTTTATAAAAGTACGTCGCCTGTCATTCACCTGTATGGTCGGCATAAGAGAAACCTGCAACATAAATAAACCTTAGCCCACGATCCATTAATATATATAAAACAAAGTCAAATTAACTAATATTTTAACATATTGCTTTATTAAAAAATGTTCATATCAGCACTTTGAATAAACAGATTACATATGATTTATGCCACTAACACTATGAGGTTGAAAATTAAATAACAAAAATGCCTTTCTCAATCAAAAGAGTATCAATCTGCATATAAAGAACTTGTAAAATCCATGATCAAATAAACAAAACTTACCTTTTTTCCATGAGTCATTGCAGATACCATTAACTCTTTCTTAAGTTCTTCACACTCCTGGGTCTTGGATTGAAGCTCCTCATGAATAGCCGACAGACGAGTAATTTCAGCTTCTTGGAACTTCAAACGCTCAAGCAAAGCGTCATCTTTTACTTCACTGGATACAGAACTATTATCCTGTAATAATGTGTATCTAATTTTAATAAGGAAAAATTCTACAGTGCTTAGCCTTAAAATTCAATGGATTATGCATACACACTTCTGTACTCCTTGTCCCCTTACAAAAATGCTTAAACATAAAAAGAATACATATAGCAAGAAAGCATTTCTAAGTGTTCTGACGCTAGGCCACTGCTAACTTACTGACAAAATATCCACAATTCCTAGAATACTATATGAAAGAAAAATCTATATTGCATTTATTAATTGGTACTGAATGCAATACTAATTGAGTCATGTTTAAACAAACAACCAAGACATTTTAAGACTTTCACAGGGTTAGCATGGATATTTATTCTTGAATTAGAAGTGGGAATTAGGAAAAAAGTTAAGCTGGGCAATTGGGTGTTATTATTAGTAGTATATTAGGGGCAACTGGGGGTATATTAGAAGGGGGGAGCATGTCCTATCATCACAGGATGTCTCCGATGAGTAGCATACTGATCATGTGTCATCATAAAGGATCACCTCATAAGAAGTCTCCTCTGTTGGAGATGCACATTTCCTGGGCAGCTCAAGGACTTCTCCCCCGTCTACAGTGCAATTGCTTTGACATTGCACAAGTTGACAGTGGGCTATTTAGAACATCTGTGCTGAGCATTTTTTGCCATGGGACATCCCCTTGGTTATCTTATTGTTTCTTCTGTCTACTGGAAAGACCTATGTTAGACCTCTTCTCTTTGACAGTAAGCTAGGGGTCTTCTGTTCACGGTCCCACAATTGTTCATTGGAGAATTCGACTCCATTATGAACTTCTGGGAGGCAGAACGATGGAGTGCCACACCTACCTTCCTCGAATTTCCTAAGTCTGAGGAAGTTGTGGCCAAGGCCAGGAGCTCTTCAATACGAGCACCCCAACCTTCAGAGGAGGCTCACGAGTTCATGAACAATTCAGTGGGGATTTAAGGCCTACCTCTTTGTCAAGCTCCAAAGTCTTTGGTTAACCATAGTAGCTCCTTGACCCCAAACTCAAATGTAAGACTATAACTTCAGAGGATCTTAGTCAGTCACATACAAGGTCTGCTGCTGTGATTGGTGACATCAAAAAGGTTTCTCTCCACTCAGAGTTCTTGTTTGGTGGACAAAATCTTCTGAATGTGTTATGAAACAGAGAAAGTTCCTTCTGTTGATATTAGAAAGGTGCTACAGGTCTTGTTAACCCTAGAAGCTCAGACCACTTATTTGGGACCTTACTCTGGTACTGAGTATGAGACCTTACTCTGGTTCTGGGTTTTCGCTTTCAACTTCTTTTGAGCGCATGCATCAATCACATCCCAAGAAACTGACTTTGTAAGCAGTTTTCCTTCTGACCTAGGCTTCCATGGAAGGGTTCAAAAGCTTCAGGGTTCCGTCAAGCACTGTGTAGCTATCTGAATGTCCCGTCTCTTAGAGGCTAGGTGTTGTAGACATCATGTTAACGCAGGCCAGGTTAAGAAAGGTGCCCTAGTACACCCTTTCGGTTGTCTAAGCAAGGTGTTTAGACAAGCCGACTCCTCATCGTCAAGTTCTCCCACTGACTGGGTGCATGCAGAAGTGCATTCCTCCCTGGCATTTTAAAGTACTTATCTGTTCATAAGTTGTGAATGCTGGTTCATGACTACCTCAAACAACTTTCACTTTCTTCTGCATGAAGAACGTTGCCCACAGGCCCTTGTACACGTTTTCCTATGGTCCAGTGGTGGCTGTTCAACAAGTGTGACCCATCCAGTGTCCCTGGTGGGACAGTTTGTAACTTGCCTATGATGATTGTGTGGAGTAGGGAATAAGGGAGTTGACTGGCCTCTTTTCTTTCCCTTTCCTCCTTTCTTCATTCCTGTGGGCAGTTTGAAGAATACACACACCATACGCTGGAACTGGCTTGATGCAAGTACGTGTTGCAGCCATACTGTTAAAGCACTTTTCATGTTCCATGCAACATGCAACTCTGCTTCTAAGTAGATAAAACTCCTCTCTCCGGAAGGGGAGTGAGGAGTGGTGGCAAACCCATTTCTTGTAGCCAACAGCGTTTGTTGCCTGATTAAATGGTTCTTTTGGACTTTCATGAATACAATGAATCTGGTCATGTTTCATTGTACAGGCAGCCTCCTCCGATTAACAACAGGTTCCATTCCCGGGGCCCTGATGCTAACCGTAAATCGTTGCTAACTGAAATTGAAAAGTCTACAGGCGCCACAATCCACCTTACGGTGATGTAGACTTGTTAAAGATGATTATATATTGTATAATTGTTATTGGTATTTTATGCATTGTTGAAATATGGTGGGTGTCCTATATATGGACAGCATGTGGTTAATTCTAGAAGGTGTCTGTTGATGTATTTAAGTTGTGTTGTGACGTCATAGACAAGATGGCGGCGGCATCGGGGGGATGTAAACAATAACACGGGACAGTAGAAAGCATGTGCTGGTGGTGTGTGGTTGGTAGGGGAGAGCTCTCTGTCTGGTAGGAGTTTTTGGGTCGTAAGTCTTGTTGTGCTGTTGTTCTAAGCTGATTTCTGGAGCATACTGAAGTGGAGAAAGCATACAGGTGGGTAGATTATTCATTTGTATAAATAAAAGGGGTTTGGCTAGGCTAAAATTCAAACTGGTAGCAGAGCGTGGTTGATCAAAGATGCCTGGATCCGACAGTGAACAAAGGGAGACTACTAGATGGAGAAGGGAATGTCCTAGGTTTAGCGGGATACAAGAAGAATACAAAGAATGGAAAGGTCAAGCCAAAGATTGGCTATTGTTGTATGGAGATACACAATACCCGGCGATAGAAATGAGAATGAGTTTAAAAGGGAAAGCCCGAGAGCTAGTGGAAGCATCTGAGTGTGAAAGAGCAATGGGGAAAGGCGCGCTTGAAGGGGAAGTCAAGGGTTATCATGTAGTAGAGCAAGCAAATCTCACTGAAAATCAAAAACAAATGGTATTATCGGCTTGTAGGCAAGAAAAGGTAGAGTACGAAATAGTGTCTCAAACAATGAAAAGACTATTTGAGGGATTAGGGACTAAAGGGGAACGGGAATGGTAGGGGTCGTCAGAAGGCAATGCCAGTTCTGGGAGAGGGAGGGAAAACCAGAGATATCGGGGAAGATGGAACCAAGGTAGTGGTGGTAGAAATCCTATAAACAAAGAAGGGAAGGTAACAGTATGTGCAATATGCAGCTCAGAATAGCATTGGGCTAGGGATTGTCCTCAGAATTTTCATAATAGGAAGAAAACTGAAACAAGACTAAAAGAAAATAAGCTGAAAACAGAAACTGGGACAGAAGAAGAAGAGGTTTATGTAGGAGAAGTTAATAAAATAGTGGAAGCGTCGTGGGAGGTGGTTGATGCAATTTTGGACATGGTGTAAATCAACAGTTTGCGAGGAATTGTGACGAGCATGTATTGTCATGGATTTGAGTCAGGAAGAGTTGAGGAGAATGAGGGACACTAGGACAGAGTCTAATAAAGTGCTTAATTTTGGTGAGACATCTTATAAGTCCAAAGGAATAATAGAAATACCAGTGATACTAAAAAACAGAAAGTTTTATTTGAAGACAGAAATTCTGCAGGGTGATATACCCTGGCTGATAAGTAAGCAAACCATGAGTAAAATGGGTATGACCCTAAATTTGAATGAAAATTGTGTCATAATAGAAGTATTAGGGGGAATGAAAATAGAGTTAAGAGAAGGCAAACAGGGTCATTTAAGAGTACCTATAAAGAGGAGGAAGGTAGAAGAATTATTACTGGAGGGTTGGAAGGGAAAGAATCTGAGGGGGAAATTAGCAACATGATGAAAGAAATTAAATTTACAGTTTGGGCATGGAAGTGGAGATAAAATATGGAAGCTAATAGAGGAAGCACAATGGAGTAATGGGTTAATCGAAAAAGAGGAAATAAAGTTACTAACGGAACTGATTGAATATTGAGAGGTTTGTAAAAGACAAAAGAAACCCCGCCAAACATGTAGTAGGCTTTTTTTGGAGTAAATTTAATTTCTTCACAATGAAGAAATTAAATTTACAGTTTGGGCATGGAAGTGGAGATAAAATATGGAAGCTAATAGAGGAAGCACAATGGAGTAATGGGTTAATCAAAAAAGAGGAAATAAGAAAGTTACTAACAGAACTGATTGAAAATTGTGAGGTTTGTAAAAGATACAAAAGAAACCCCGCCAAACCAGTAGTAGGCTTTTCTTGGAGTAAAACGTTTAATGAAGTTGTAGCAATGGATGTGGGAGAGATAGAAGAGAGAAAGTTCTTGGTAATAGTGGATATGGCAATGAGATATTGTCAGGCCTGTTGGATAAAAGATAAGAAACCAGAAACTATAATAAAGACACTTTTTGAGTGCTGGTTTGCTATATTTGGAGCGCCCTACAAAATATTGTCAGATAATGGGGGAGAATTTCAAAATGAAAAAGTAAGGAGGATGGCAGAAAGATGGAATATTAAAGTATTAGCCACAGCATCAGAATCTCCGTGGAGCAACAGATTATGTGAAAAGACCGTAGGCATGATCAAGGGAAGTGTAAGAAAGATGATGGTGAAAGAGGAAGTAGATTGGTCCATAGCATTGAAATGGGTAGTGAGTGCTAGGAACTGCTTAATGAATAATGAAGGTTTCTCTCCCAACCAATTAGTATTTGGAAAAAACCCTTCACTGCCTAACCTAATGGGAGAAGAAAGTTCAAGTCCTGCAAGCAGAGAAAAAGGGATGGAAGAGGGTATGGTAAGGGACACACTGAATGGAATGCAAAGGCCAGAGAAGCGTTTATAAAAAAAAGTCATGTAATAAAATAAGAATAGCGTTAAACAAACACATCAGAACATAAATTTGAAGAAGCAGTGGTAGGAGATGAGGTATTCTTTAAGAGGGAAAATGAAAATGAATGGAGAGAACCTGCTCAGGTAGTGGGAGTATCGGGGAAAACAATAATAGTCAAACATGGAGATTCTTTAAGAGAAGTAGCTAGGATACATGTGACTAGGATTCAACGACGATCACCAGATACAGAAGAGATATCTGCTAGAATAGATAAATCCCATGGTGTGAAAGGTAGATCAGATGGCCCAAATGAAGGGAAAGTACATTGGCAAGAAGGAGAGGAGATAATAGTAGGCGGGAGAAGGAATGTAGACACAGAAGAGACTATAGAAAGAGAAGTGGTAGAGGAAACAGTGGAAGATACCGGGGAAAGTGGGTCAATAGAAGGCGAGTTAATGGAAGAGATACCAAAATTCAAAAAGGGAAATAGATTTAGAGCTATAAACAACGATACAGGACAAGTAGAAGAATGGACTATATTAGGTCTTGCAGGAAAAAGATCAAGCCAAGCATGGGCTGATTCATACATTGTACAAGACTCACAGTCAAGTGACAAAGGGTGGGTTAACTTGAGGGATTATAGTCAGGTAGAAAAAATTGAAGATGAAGAGGTGTTGCTAGGATTTGAAAATAGAAGCATAATGGAAGCTAAAGAAAAAGAACTTCAAAGTTGGAGAGATAACCAGGTATATGAGGAGGTAAATGATGTTGAACAAAAGCTATATCTACAAGATGGACAGTAACTGAGAAGATAAAAGGGGGGAAAGGATATGTAAAGCAAGATTGGTAGCTAGAGGGTTTGAAAAAGAGATGGCAGAGTGGGAAAAGGACGCTCCCCCATGCAATGCTGAAATTTTAAAATTCTGTCTAACCATAATAAAGGTGAAAAATTGGAATTGTTATACATTGGATGCCAAAACTGCATATTTACAACGTGACGAGATACAAAGATAAGTGTATTTGAAGCCACCGAGGGAAGACGGTTGGAGGGGATTATGGAAGTTGAAGAAAACTGTCTATGGGCTCAAGGATGCAGCAAAAGCATGGTATTGTAAAGTGGTGAAAGTAGTGAAGGAACTTCAAGGTGAGAGAAGTAGACTAGAACCTAATATATTCTTTTGGAAAAAGGACAATAAATTGAATGGCATTTTGTGTACACATGTAGATGATTTTTGCTACGGAGGAACTGAAGGATTCTTAAAGGAAACAATTGGGAAATTGAAAGGGAAATTGCAAGTAGGAGAACAAGAGAGTAAAAGGTGCAAGTATATAGGAGTAGCAATAGAGCAGAAGGAGAATAGATTTTCCCTTAATCAGTGGCAGTATATAAATTCTGTAAGAGAACCATAGGCTAGAAGATATACGGGTAATAGAGTGCTAGAACAAAAGGAGTTAACCGAGTATAGATCAGTGGTAGGACAGCTGACTTGGGTATCACTACACACGATGCCAGAAATATCATATGATGTTAGCGAATTAAGTAAAGCATTTAAAGAAGGAGCAACTCAGGATATGAAGAAGCTTATTAAAACTGTGAGAAAAACTAAGAGCATGATGGGCGAAGTTACAATAAGTGAGATGGAAGAAGAAAGGATTTATTGGGAAGCCTATGCAGACCCTTCATTTGGAAACAGAAGATGGCCATACTCAACTGGGTTATATTATTTCCTTGACAGATGGGAAGAGAAGTCCCATATGGTGGAAGTCTAGGAAATCCAGGAAAGTGGCAAAATCCACCATTGAGGCCGAAGCCCTGAGTGTTGGGGAAGCAATAGAGGGATTGATATATTTCAAGCATTTGTGGGAAGAGTAGTAGGAGGGAGAAATTTGGAAGCCTTGGTTAACACTGATAGTAAAACACTAATGACCGCCATCAAATCGAGCACTGGTGTAAGTAGCAAGAGATTAATAATAGATATTGCAGCAATAAGGGAAACCATTGAATCCGGGGAAATAAAGGAGGTGAGATGGATAAAAGGAAAGGAGCAATTGGCTGATGTATTAACTAAAGCAGGAGTTTCAGGGGAATGTATTAGAAATTATGTAGAGGGTAAAGAGTTGGAGGATGAAGGAAATTAAGAGGGGACTAGGTTAGGAAACCGTCGGAGGGGAGGGAGAAAGAGATAAGTGTGATTATATATTGTATAATTGTTATTGGTATTTTATGCATTGTTGAAATATGGTGGGTGTCCTATATATGGACAGCATATGGTTGATTCTAGAAGGTGTCTGTTGATGTATTTAAGTTGTGTTGTGACATCATAGACAAGATGGCGGTGGCGTCGGGGGGATGTAAACAATAACACAGGGCGGTAGAAAGCATGTGGTGGTGGTGTGTGGTTGGTAGGGGAGAGCTCTCTGTCTGGTAGGAGTTTTTCGGTCGTAAGTCTTGTTGTGCTGTTGTTCTAAGGCAATGTCTGGAGTATACTGAAGTTGGAGAAAGCGTACAGGTGGGTAGATTATTAATTTTTGTAAATAAAAGGGGTTAGGCTAGGCTAAAACTAAAAAAAGATGCCTTAGCCAGTGTCACAGCCATATTTTGCCTTAATATGTAATAACTATTTAATGAAAATGTGGAATTTCATTTGCCTATTAATTTACTATGGTCTGCATGGTAGTTCTACAAATTTTTAATGTCAGATTTGATGAACTTACTGGTAAATCTTGGCAAAGTATGAACTAGAAAAAAATATAGGTCACCTTTTTCAATAGACTAACTTGAGATTCATTTACGCTAACTAGAAGCAAGAAAATCGCTTTGATTTGACTTTAATACAGCAAAATAAACTTAAGTTGCAATTGTCCATTTCTAAACCATTACATTGATTGCCATTTTAGTATTTTATAACACAACAATAGTAATATGAAAATAAATACAATGTTATTGGATGCAGTGAAGTGAAGCATAACTTTTTAAAAGATCCATGGAAAAGATGCATATTCATTATGTTTGTATTTTATGAAACGATACTAGTGTGTGAATATTACTACGCTAATTTTATATCTCATGTATGATGCGACCCCCTTAAAATTAGCTCCAAAATTAGGTCTTCAAAAGTCGCATGATATACGAGTATATACGGTAAGTATTCGTTCTATTTGTATTTTATGAGGGGTCTCTTACCTCTTGGGATTTAGGCCAAGTACGTATTGATAACCAGACAACGGCACTATCTATTAACGAAAAAAATAATTAAGTCTATTTCACAACAATACGTATTTGTCATATTTCAACTTAAAAAGACTTCATATGACAAAAAAATTAACCTTTTCACATATGAATAGTTTCTAGAGATTGCTTTACACTAAATACAATCAAGAAAATCGCTCAGTTTTGAGTCAAATATGGCAAAATAATCTTACCTCCGCCCTCAGCTGATTTTTTCCAACCAAAACATGATCGGTTTGCTTGTATTTTATGATACAATGCAAGCAGCCCTCGATTAGCATTGTTATCGGTTAGCGGCATTTCGGATTTACGGCGCTTGTTCAATATATTCGTAACTAGGTTTTACCCTCTAAAGGGTTTATAGCACCATTTTCTGGTTGTCTGTGGCTTAGGCTAAGTGCCGAGACCGCCTCATAAAATACAAACAACAAATATGCATCTTTTCCTTGGCTCTTTTAAAAAGTTATCCTTTACTTTGTTGTATCCAACAATACTGTATGTAGTCTTTTATTACTATTGTTCATAAAATATGATCATGCTTTGGTCTGAAAAAATCAGCTGAGGGCAGAGGTAAGATTATTTTGCCGTATTTAACTCAATTCAGAGCGATTTTCTTGCTTCTATTCAACGTAAGTTAATCTCTAGAAACTATTTATGTGACACGGTTATTTTTCTTTATACAATGTGTTTTCTAGTTGAAAATTGACTCAAATATGTGAACTAGACAGTTATTTTTTTTGTTAATAGATGGCGCCGCTGTCTGGTTATCGGTATTTCAGTACTTTGCTGAAACTCCAAGAGACCCTCATAAAATACAAGCATAATGAGTATGCATCTTTTCCTTGGCTCTTTTAAAAAATTATGCTTTACTTAACTATTTCCTATAATACTATATGTATTCTCATATTACTATGTATAGCATCATAAAATACAAACAAAGCAATCTATGTTTTTGTTTGGAAATATCAGCTGAGGCTAGAGGCAGGTTTATTTTGCCTTATTTAACTCTATTCACAGCAATTTTCTTGCTTCTATTTAGCGTAAATATATCTCTAGAAACTATTTATATGGGAGAAAGTTATTTTTTGTTATATGAGGTACGCTTTGTTGTGAATGCGATTGTTATTTTTTTCGTTAATAGATGGTGTCAGGAGCATTTTTTTTTTTTTTTTTTTTTTTTGAAAAACAGATTCCGTTCATTATTTTCATGAAAAATATAAAATGTGTTCATTCATGACCAGTATTTTTTATTAAAATACTTTTTTCTCAACTATTAGTTGAGGTCGAGTTTCATCCATGTTGCTGATGCATGAAAATTTAGTCACTATCAGTGCGAAGATTTTTTTTTATTCTCAGGTTCAGCTAAAACTGCAACTTAAGTTCAGCAGTACTATATTGCTTGTCAATATTGTATCCATAGCAAATAAAGGTATAAATGCAAAAATATTTAAGTTCTGTTATTCTTAATCAACGTAATTTTTAACATTACTGCGGCAATTTTTTGCTATTGTATGATAGCTGAAATTCAAGCAAAATGTAATTAGATTCAGTTGTTGTAGCAAAACAACTGTTTTCATTCAGCTCTGTATGGCTGTAGCGTTTAAGCAACGATTATAACGTTACCAACGATATTTTATCATTCTCTTTTGCTTTTTTTATTTAACTAGAAGATATGATAAATAGAGAGATGGAAATGTTAGCAGTGTGAAAAAGCTGACTTTCTCTCTCTCTCATACTAGGCCCAGATCTACCAGTAAGTTCATTGAATCTGACATTAAAAATTTATAGAACTGCAATGCAGACCATAGTTTGTTTGTATGATGATTTTATGTTACATGGAACCAGTGTTACTCAGCTATGGGACCAACAGCTTTACATGACTTCCAGACAATGTCAAGAGTGAATTTCTGTCTCCAAAAATATACATCTCTCACGTGTCAATGGAATGCCAGAGAATTGCACTCACGGCCACCGAGGTGAGAGACCAAGACCATACCGATCATACCACTGAGGCACTTTGCAGACCATAGTAAATGACTAGGCAAGTGAAATTCCACATTTTCATTAAAGTTATTACATAATTCAGCCAAAAAATGTGGCTCTGACACTGTCAAGGCATCGTTAACAAGTCTAGGGCACCGTAAGGTGGATTGTGGCGGCCGTAGACTTGAATTTCAGTTAGCGTCGATTTTTGCCTAGTGTTAGGCCCCCAGGAACGGAACCCTGTTGTTAAACGAGGGCTGCCTGTAGTAATATAAGACTGCATACAGTATTATTGGACACAGCGAAGTAAAGGATAACTTTTTAAAAGATCTGCTAATCATTAATCTTTTGTTTTACTTGAGTTCAGCCTTATATCCCACCAACTAAATCATTCCCTGATCCAGTCCATGTCCCATTTGAGGCTGAAGGCAACTTCATTTCTCAAAAGTGGAGACTTTACTACACCCACAAAGTTCTTCGTTGGACGAGTGGTTTTCACGCTCAGCCAATGCAGAATAAGAGGAATTTATTTCTGGTGATAGAAAAAGGATTTTGACGTAGGAAAAATCTATTTCTGGGCTCACTTCTCAATATAATGTGGTTCGGACCCCACAATAAGCTGTAGGTCCTGTTTCTAGGTAGCCAATTGGTTACTAGCCACGTCAAAATATCTACTCCTTCGGGCCAGCCCTAGAAGAGCTGTTAATCAGCTCAGGTCTGGTAAAACTAAGGTATACTTAACATAACTACACCCACAAGTGTTGCATCATCGGCGTACTGAACAATCAAATCACTTGTATACACTAAAAATAACAGTAGACCAAGAACACTGCCCTGTGGAACTCCATTGCAAATGGGGATCTAGAAAAATTAGAAATATAGCTACTAAAATGGAGTGTTCCAACTAGAAAGAGAGATAAGTCACTATATAAACAAGATAAGACTAATATAAGTGACAGGAAGAAGAAAACTACCTGTGCTGTTGGCATCTGTCTCAAGAGGAAGAGCACTTTGTCTTCATGTTCCTGACTAAGACGAGTTAATTCAGCTTGATAGGTTTCTTTGATTCTTTTTACTTCAGCTTCAAGATCTTCCACAGTTGCTGAAAGGTCTTCATTACCAGCCTACAAGTAACAATTTGGATTACAATTAAATCAACAAATTAAACATCACAGGCTAATAGTACTCATAATCCTGTACTGAATACATAAAATTCAATTTCACTAAAAATGAAAATTAATTAAAAAATATATAGTCAAATAATGTACCTTACAATCCTCACAATACACAGGAATTACAAAATAGACTCTTTTCATCAATGGGTACCACTAAACATTCAATTTTATCACATATAGTGTAAAGTACATCACCGTTATCATAACTTGGTTCTTCATAATCTTTTTCTTTTGAGGATACAGCCTCAAAATGACAGCTTTCCTCGTACCGTGGAATATTTTAAGATTACAGGTTATGCAGACTTCTGAGATGCACTAAGATTTTATTACAAATATATTCACAAAAATACTTATTAGCCTCAAAGGCTGATTTTGACCATAATCCTATCAAAATGTATGACTTATGTTTAACTTATGATTTACTTATACTTGTATAGTCTACAACTTACAGTGCCCTCTTAATCACCCAAAACTAGATGATGATGATGATCATCATCTATGTTCTGATAAATAACTTTTTGGTGTTGGTAGTCTACAGCAGCAAGCCAACTGAAGCAAAATTTATGAGCAATTTTGTTGGAAAAAATTACCTTATAAGCCCCAACAAAAAATTCCCTATAAGCCATGAAGTTTGGCAATGAACATATGTCTTCTTAACTTAAATCATAAGTAATAAACAAACTGATGGCAGATCTTTCGAACTTGTAACCTTACTAACCAGTTAGTTTGTAACACCCAGTGAAATTTCACCAGTAACAAAACAGGCAACAAAAATCATCAGTAAGACTAAATATCAAAAGGTCATCAATAAATTAAAAGTAACCTATAAACCTGTTCCTGAAACATTTTTTCATAAAAAAAAATACCAAATTTGTAACTAATTTGTATTTTTCATTACCTAACAAACCTGAGGTCTTAACATTAGGATATACTAGCGCCAAGCTGGAAACCGGTAGAATTAAAATTACACTTGTGAGATCCAGGGACTATTGGCATCTATACCAGATCACGGGGCATGTATACCCAGAATGCCCTCGGCGTCTTGTGACCCACCAGTTATATTTCTAACCCAGTTTAGACTGCTAGAGGGGTGGTTCGAGGTGGGCCTTTACCTGTTAAGACCTCAGGTTTGTTAGTTATGAAAAATACAAATTAGTTACAAATTTGGTATTTGTTCATATACGGAACAAACCTGAGGTCTTAACATTAGGATAGACTTACTTATTGGAGGGAGGTAAGTCTCTATAACTGACAGGGAGTTTGCCACATTATCCATCTCCGAATACATTAGGGGAATTCCAAGAGAATGGACAATGAACCTAGAACCAAAGATATAAGCAAATCTATTGGTTTCCCTCACTGGGTGCTGATACCATTCTATGGTTTACACATTATGGGAGAACAGAGAACCTTCCCTTCTCACACACTACTCTTGTCCCTTGTATCTGGATCCACCCTCACCCCTCTCTTCCCTATTATCTAGAGGGGTGTGTTGCTACTGAAAAGTATACCATAACCTAAGATAGCTTCACAGTATGGCTGACCACCTCACCTGAATCTAGTCCATTCCAGCATATGATGGTACTCTCCTTCATACTGCCCGTAGTTTAAGGAGTAGAAAGAAAGTAGTAAAGAAAAAAAGACCAGTCATCCCATTCATTCTACTTTCATACCTTCATCTTAGACTAGACACAAACTGACCCGCCAGGGGTACTGGATGAGCTATATCACTTGTTGGGCCGCCACCACTGGACCCAAGGAAAAGGTGTCCAAGGACCTATGGGCAACGTCTTTTAAATAAAATGAGGTGAAAGTTGTTTGGCATTTCCAAACACCAGCTTTCAGGATTCTCTCCACAGACATGTTCTTCTTAAATGCCAAAGAAGCACTCAAGCCCCTGATGTCATGAGCTCTAGCTCCCTCCTGGCTATTTGACCCCCTGTCTTCTGTCATGTAGGCATTCCTGATCGTCTCCCTTAGCCAAAACGATATTGTATTCCTGGACACTTCCTTCTTGTTCCGTCCTGTACTTACGAACAACCTCCGGCACCCCGGCCTGAGGTGCCTTGTCCTTCTTAAGTACTCTCTTAGTACCCTGACGGGGTACAGAAGCATCTCACCTCTGTCATTGTCTACAAAGTCTACCAAGGAAGGTATGGAAAAAAAAAAGTCGAATCTGCCGTCCATTATTGCTGGGTTTTGAGTCTTGGCCACAAATTCTGGAACAAACTCGAATACCATTGACCTCCAACCTCTCGAGTGCTTTATGAGATATGACAGGCCATGTAGCTCCCCCACCTTTTGGTTGAAGCTAGGGTCAATAAGAAGACTGTCTTCAGGGTCAGGCTCCTATCTGTGGACTGCCTTAGTGGTTCGTAGGGGGGTTTTGACAGACTACACAGTACCATGGTCAGATCCCAATCTGGGGCTTTTAGTTCCTTTGGTGGACATGACTATTCAAAGCTCTTCATCAGCATGGCCAACTCCCATGAAGACGAAATGTCCACCCCTTTCATTCGTAAGACTAAGGATAGAGCAGCCCTGTACCCCTTCACTGCAGATACAGACATATGCCTTTCTGTCCTGAGATATACCAGAAGTCTGCTAACTGCTGAATAGTGGTACCGAGTGGAGACAAGTTCCCTCTACGACACCAATCACAGTATGCCGACCACTTTTCTTGGTAGACTGCCGCAGATGATTTTATGATATTTCCTGCCATCTGAGTTGCTGCTCTTTGCGAAAACCCTCTTGCTCGGAGGAGATACTTGACAGTCTCCACCCATGAAGCAATAGGGACTTCACCGACTGGTGGTACCTCTCCATGTGCGGCTGACATATTAGGTTGCTCCATGGGGGTAACACTCTCGGCATGTCTATTAAGAGTTCCAGCAGGTCTGGAAACCACTCTGCCTTCTGCCATAACGGAGCTACCAGGGTCATTTTGAATTCTGAGATGGCATTACCAAGTTCAGAACCCAACAGATTAGACAAAATGGAGGAAATGCGTACACGTCCAGATTGTCCCAAGGGTGTTGTAGCGCATCTTCTGCTACTGCCTCTACGTCTGGGACTACCGAACAATACACTTCCAACTTTTTGTTGTACCTGGTTGCGAATAGGTCTATGATTGGCCTTTCCCAAAACATGAGCATCCTGTCCACTACCTGTTGGTGCAAGGACCACTCCGTTCCCAATATCTGATCCCTGCGGCTCAACTTGTCGGCCACTGTTTCTTTTTCCCGGAATATATCTGGCCCTGATGTCTACTAGGTTCTCTACAGCCCACTGATAAAGTTAAACTGCCATCACATGTAACTGCCGAGAAACTAGGCCTCCTTGTTTGTTTATATAAGCTACTACTGTGGTGTTGTCTGACATCAATACCACTGAATGTCCCTTCACTCTCTCCCTGAATTCCTGTAGAGCTAGAAATGATGCTTTTAACTCCAGCACGTTTATATGGAGTTGTCTGTCCTCGCAACTCCATTTTGCTGACACCAGCAACTCCTCCACATGGGCTCCCCAGCCTTCTTGTGACGCATCTGAGAACAGCAAGAGGTCCGGGGAGGGTTGTTGAAGGGGGACACCCACTGTCAGATTGTCGTCGTTCACCCACCACAGCAAGTCTTTCTTCACTTCTGCCGACAAGGGAATTTGCTCGTACAGGTGATCTACTATTGGTGACCAAAATTCCTTCATCCTCCATTGTAGAAGGTGTAGCCTTCCTTGTGGTACTAGCTTCTCCAGGGAAGTTAGGATTCCCAGTACTACCTGCCACTGCCTTGCTGGCTGTGTTTGTTTTCCCAGAAAGGCATTCACCACTTGTTTGCATTTCTCTATTCTCTGGTCTGTCAGGAATACTTTGGCTTTTATTATGTCTATAACCATTCCCAGATACTCCAAACGTTGACTTGGATCCAACTGCGACTTCTCCTGATTTATCACAATACCTAGACTGTGACAAAACTGCAGGAGGGTTGCCCTGTCCCTGAGTAATTTCTCTCTGGACTTTGCTATCACCAGCCAATCGTCTAGATATCTTATTAGCCTGATCCCCTGAGCATGCGCCCATCGCCCATGTCGACACGAGAGTGAACACTCTTGTAAAAACTTGAGGAGACGTTGTCAATCCGAAGCACAGGACTTTGAATTCGAAAGCTTTCCCTGCAAGACTGAAGCGGAGAAATTTCCTTGAAGACTGATGGACTGGTATCTGAAAGTATGCGTCCTTCAGATCGATTGTCAGCATAAAGTCCCTGATCCTGACTGCTTGTAGATCCGTTTTTGGAGTTTCCATTTTGAAACTGGTATTTCTCATAAACAGATTCAATGTTGACAGGTCTATTACTGTCCTCCACTCCCCGTTGGCTTTGGGTACCAGGAAAATCCTGCTGTAGAAGCCTTTTGACAGACTGGATACTTGTTCCACAGCCCCTTTTTCCATCATCTTCACTTCCTCTTGCAGAATAATGGTTTTCTGAGATTCCTGAGCATAAGCAAAGTGAGATAATGACTGTTCTGTCAGGGGCGGGGTTACCTCGAACGGAATCAAATACCCGACCCTGAGAACATCCACCACCCACTGCTCTGCTCCCAGTTCCTGTCACACCTTCCAGTGATTTGCCCCACTGGTGTAGCCGAGTGATGAGAGGCACCCATCCTATCTTCTTGAGCCTCTCCCTCTTCCCCTACTCCCCCTTCCTCTGTTGTTTCTATTGTGAAAGGGCCGATGAACTAACCTCTTTGGGGAAGAGGGTCTTGTTGCTCTATCAGGGATGTTATGTCTCACTGTCTTCTTCCGAGGTATTTGCTGTTGCCTTACCTCCATAGAGGTAGCTTGACTGTTAGACGTTTTCCTAACTGCCTCCTGTTCCAATCTATCGTTAGTGTCCATCCTTCTTCTATCTATAGCCTCTTCCAGTATGACCTCTGGCAACAGCAGTTGCGACTCCAAGATATCCCCATTCCTCATCGCTAAGAGGGAATCTAAATCAACAGTGCGGCTTAGTCTAGCCAACGCTGCACCTCTCCTCATTAACAGGATATTTGCCCAAACATTGGCACTTAAGTTTGTCAAGTACGCAATCGCCTTGGAGCCTGATTGTAGTAATCTAATGAACAATGATTCATCCACTACCTTTCTTGTCACTTCTGAGGATGCAATCTTCGCCACTGCTGTTGACCAAAGATCTAACCAAGAAGCAGTCTGAAAGACGGAAGAAGCTGTTGCTTCTAACGTAGCAGCCTCTTGGTAAGTCATCGAAGGGCACTCCATTTTAGCCTGATCTAAGGTTAATCCAGGCCTTAACCTTACCACATTAGGGTTCACTTGTCTAGACAGCGAAGGGACCTTCGGTGTCGTATCATATTTCCTTTGTTTCATCATTGGAGGAGGAATAAATTTAAATGATCTATTAGATCTTAAGGAATTATCTCTTCCTGCAATCCGTGCGTTTACGTGTTGTAAAACAGAGTCCGCATGACTCGAACAAGGCAATTCATACGACACCTTGGTATCCCTTTTCAGTCCAAATACCATGTCAATTCCCGGAGGAAGCATACTGGCAGGTGTTTCTGTCTTCTCAAAAAGGTTATTGAATTAACGAATCAAATCAATCACATCCGCATACGAGGCCAGAGACTCTTGGTTTTCTCCTTCCTCTGGCTCTAACATACTGTTCTCCGCCACAGGGGATGTTATCTCACCCCTATCCTCTGACAAACGGCCGGGAATTTCGCGGCCGCCTGCCCATACAGCCGCGGTCTCTTTGATCTCTGATGGCCGCCGCTGGCTTGATCCCAAATAGTCAGCAGGGGAACGAGAACGCCTCATTCTTTCTCTGCTCACGGATCTAGAGCGAGAATCTCGTCTAGACCTCCAAGATGAAGGCTCCCTTGAAACTGAGATAACTTCGTCTCTATTAGAATTGCTATCGTTTCCGAGCGTCGGAGAATTCGGCCTCGATCTTTCATCCAGACGGACAATGCCTTCCACGAACGTATCACACGAGGTTGCCAACTCTCTATTCTTCGTTCTTTTAATAGGAGCCTTATCATCCTTTGTCCGTATTTTGAACGGCCTTATGGATGAAACTAGAACCTGCATTCTATTCTTTGCTGCACCTTTCGCCACCAACGTTGGTTTTGCCAGCGGTATCGTAGTCTTTGTAATCTGTACTGGCAACTCCGCGTCGGCCGCTAGTCCATCAGCCGTCGCCTCTCTCGCTTGTTCGGACTCTTGCAAACAGCTTCGTCTGCTAGCTTTGTGCTTACCAGCCACTGACTTCCCGACTTTCCTGCTGACTGGGATACAACAGTCCTGGTCTGAAGATGAAGAAGAATTCACTTTTCTCCTCTTAGCCCGAGGATCAGTCACAAAATCCCGAATCCTCCAACGCTTGACTGGCGCTCGCCACGACGTCATCGAACTTAGCGATGACGCCGAACTAGAGTAAGAAGACGACGAATCACGCCTTTTCTTTTTGTCTTTCTTAGCCATTCTCTTCTCTATATCCTGTAATTTCTTCATTACAGTGTGTACTACCGAGTCAGAAAGCGTATTTGAGTCCGGGTGCAGCGAATTAGGCCGAGAAGCAGTAGTCTGTGATGTCATCGCGTCTGCCATATCGGTGTGTGACGTATGTTGTGACGTCACCAATCTTGTAGGGAGAGACTGTGCGGCTTCTGCTGGCATCCGCACGTTTGCCGCCAAACTACCCCCCACGTTCTGCATCGCTGTAAACATAGAATTTGATGGCGTAGCCGCAGCATTATTTTCCATAAATTGCAAGCCAGGGGGATAAGGAACATTCAGCGCTGCCGGACCCTGCTGGAATTGTGACGCCATATAATGCGTCAGCAAACCCTCCAAGGTTGGTACGCCTGGTAGGCCTAGCGCTGCCCTCGTACCTTCCATCCTATGCGCTTCGGGAGCCGGCACCTGGAACAAAGATGGCGATGCTCCCCCCCTACCTGCTGGGAACAAAGGAGCGTACATATTATGCATAGACGTTTCCGATAACGAATCGCTAGGAGAAACCGAAGGGGTATGGGACAAATCAAAAGCAGGTGGCGAAACATATGGAGCAGTCTGGTTTATTGCCAATACAAAAGAAGCCGGTAAGGTTTGGTCATCCAAAGATGGCGTCACCTCCTTCCTTTTGTACTGGCCTTTCTCATAGAACTTTTTCCACTGTTCCACCGACCAAAACAGAACATGGATTAGTAATCGTACATACGTTTTCCCTGCACCTACTACACGTTGGATGAGGATAGGTCGACACCGAAGTTAGGAATCTAGAACATGGAAAGCCACTGACTCTGGGGCATTTCCTTTGTCTCCTCTCAAAACAGCAGAAGATCCCGATGGTGAAGCGAAAATTTCCATCATACCACTTATACGCTCTTACCGATCACACTCACACTGAGCACACTCAGAGAAAGAAAAAGTAAAAAAAGAAAAATGAAATGGATAAAAATGGGCAAACTGAAAACCGGCTTTAAATCAGATAGACAGTAAACTCATCTTATCTTAAAGGCAGTAGGAATATAACTGGTGGGTCACAGGACGCCGAGGGCATTCTGGGTATACATGCCCTGTGACCTGGTATAGATGCCAATAGTCCCTTGATCTCACAAGTGTAATTTTAATTCTACCGGTTTCCAGCTTGGCGCTAGTATATCCTAATGTTAAGACCGAAGGTTTGTTCTGTATATGAACAACTACTATATTAAATTTAAAACCACATACCTGCAAATCCTGTATATCCATTTCTCGGGCTGCACAGTTCACCTGGTTGTTCACTGCAACTTCAAACAAATATCCTAATGCACATTTACTCTCACTCATACTTTGCAATGTGTCAAATCTTTTCTTTGCTACTGCATCTGTAAATATTTTGGAATAAAGGAAATATTAAAATTCATGTTGCACAAATCAATCCTATAACATTTTTTTTTACTACAAATGATGGAATTACATGTGATTTCTTCTCTTTAGTCAAGTGCCTATTTAGGCTAGTATCAAATCATAATTTCTCTTACAGGTTCTTTTATGATGTATGTTGGTTCTATGACCGTATAGTCAAGGAATTAAAAAAAAATTGCATACGCCGTTTTTCAACCAGTGCTTACTCTTGTTAGAAAACAGCCTCTAAGTTTATGAATTTATATTAGGATAAAAAATTGCAGGAGGCATTTAGTCAATCCACTCGGACTTCATTGCATAAGTAGTATGTTGTAAATAATAGCTACAATGCCCTCTTAATGTTTCAACTTCACCTTTTGGATACACTTGTCTCTAGACAGCCTAATATCCAAATGAAGAAATTCTGTCTAGGCATGAAAGAAATATGTATACATATATACACACAATGCGGCATTACATTCTTGACTTATAAAAGTTTGCAAATTCTCAATAGTATTCTTGGACACTTCTTTCTTGACCTGGCCTGTGCTAATAAAGTCTTCACCATCTCAGTCTGAGGTGTCGAATCCTTTGTAGATTACTACGCAGTGCTCTGAAAGGACGAAGGAGTGATTTATCTAAATTGTTGTCAACAAAATCCCCAAGGGAAGAGATGGAAAAGGAGGCAAACCTGTCATCAGGAGCCAAGAGATTTTGAATCTAGGCAACGAACTCCGAGATAAATTATTTGAAGGCTACCAACCCCCAACCCCTGGTATATTTTACATCAAAAGCCAGGCCATGGTTTGCCCACTCCTTTTGATGAAGCCCAGACAAGCAGGAAAACAGTCTTGAGGGTCAAGTCCCTGTCCGATGAGCGATGCAGTAGTTTGTATGGGGCTCGAAAGAGACTACTTAGCTCTACAGTCAGATCCCAGTAGGGGGGTTTATGTTCTCTAGAGAATAAGACTGCTCAAAACTTTTGAGCAGCATACAGATTTCCCAAGATGAAGGTAGGTCCATGCCATTCAGATGAAGAAATAATCCCAAGGCAGCCTTGTAGCCCTTAACAGAAGAAACAGAAAGGAGTTTTTCTGTTTGTAGGATCAAAATCAGCTATCTGCTGAACAGACGTTCAGAGTGGAGAGAAACTCTGTCAACGACACCAAGCACAGTAGACACCCCATTTTCCCTGGTATACGGCTGAAGATCTTCTGAGGTAACCAGACAACTGTGTCACTGCTTTGCCAGAAAAGCATTTTGCCTGCATGAGATACTGGAGTCTTCAGCCACGAATGGATAGGGATCCCACCAACTGATGGTATCTCTCTACATAAGGTTGACAGAGATTATGCCATGGGGGTATTTCTCTTGGAACCCCTAAGAGCAGAGATAGCAGATCCGGAAACCATTCTGCTTGAGGTCACAAAGGAACTACTAGGGTCATCCTCAGATACTGAGAACTCATTACTCTATTCTGGACATGATGGATCAGACACAAACAACAACAACAAAAACAAAAACAAGAAAGAGAGGGGGGAAGGCATAGATGTTCCAGGTTGCCCCAAGGATGTTGAAGGGTGTCCTCTGGAACTACTGAACAACAGACCACTCCTGTTGAACCTTGTCATGAAGAGGTCTATGATTGGTCTCCCCCACAGATGAAAGCGCCAGTCCGCTATCTCCTAATGCAGCGAGCACTCCGTTCCTAGGACCTGTCACTGACGACTTAGCTTGTCAGCTACTATAATCTTTTTACACAAAAAGGTAATGATTTCCTTTGCCTGGACAAAAAAAAAATATACTTTTCGTTTCGGTGAGACAAACCAGTAAGCATATGTATCTAGGATATTCCTCTTCACAGGCTACCAAAAGAAACCCCACCAAAAAGGTCAAATAGGACTTGGACAAATCACCTTGGAGGCACACAATGATACTGGATGGCAGTATTGCAGTCCAAAAATGCATGTCCATTCACCTAAATTCTACCTTTTCTGTCCATGGGGAACCCTGATGTCAATTCTTTCACATGTTCACTTGAAGGTGCAAGTTATTCGTAATCTTCTGATAGAAGTTGATGCACACTAATGGCACTCTTAATCACTGAAACCTGTAGTAGAAGCAAGGCAAATAACAGCACCTTACTACGTTGAAAATCAGCAAACTCACAGCTTTATTATTTTACTCTTTCCATTTAATGAAGTTATTTACCTCTACAATGCATTCACTACAGTTATTTAACATGATTTCTTAATGTTATACAGCTTTTCACATAATCAACTCCCTGTTTACTTCAGATTGTTCTGTTATTTTATTAATCTCAATCTCATGATCTTTAAATCAGGTCCATTCCAATAACTATGGCTACTGTTCATGTGTCATAAAGAGCGAGAGAACATTTGAGTAGTTCAGAAAACGTAAAACAAAATAGTATTACAATTTTATAATATTAAGTTGAACACCATAGGTAAACGATGTTCAAACGATGATATCCCCACATGACGACGACGAATAGTCCAGCAGGAAGGGGCTCCGATACAGAAAAGACCCCACTGCCAACAGAATGGATTACTACCAATTCTCACTGGCATCTGTCAGATGGATGCAAAGAAGAGGGGCGCTGAAGTTCTCCAACACCACCGCTGCCACATTCCAGATGAGAAACAGGGCTGACAATTTCAGACTGTAAATAAACCATAATTCTCTCTCCCTCAGGAAGAATGCATCCTGAGAGACTAAAAAAATTACAATATGTGAGGATAGAGGGAAATACGGGAGAGCCATACAGCCCACACCCCAATCCTACTAAAATGATGGAAAGAGACGAGAAGACCTTGACAACTGGCATTGCACGTACAGGGGAAGATCGCAATCGTCTTTCATTAAAAATCGTCTTGACATCCCGAAACACATGCATTCTGAAAGACTAAAAACAAAAAAAGTTCTTAGACATGTGTGAAAAGATATATAAAAACATAAATGTCAATACACATATTTCCACATAAAACACAAAATCAAAGTAAGGGGTCCTGTCTCTCTGAAGGCAATACTCTATGGAGACGGACAGCCTATCACACAACGCAAGCGATGCTGAAGCAGAGTAAAAGTTGCATCTACAGCAAAAGCATCTGTCCAAAGGAAGGTCAACACAGCAAACAAAAATTTGACTAAAAATAGGAGAGCAAAGCAAAACTCCGGTCTCCAAGGCAGTAGAAGAACATTTTTCTGGGGTACAATCTTGGTCGATGACCAAGCATCCAGTCTGTATTTGCACGAGTTGCCAGATGCCACAGATTCCTTGTTTTACAATCTTTTATTGATATAACCAGTTTTCCAGCTAGTGCTAGAAGATTATCCTATTGTTAAGACCTCAAGTTTGTTTTGCATATGAACAAGTGTAATTTATGGACAACATTTTTTAATACAAACCTACTGGTAATGTAAAATGACCCGATTCTCAACCCCACAAATTTCTCACAGCTAAAGCCCAGACTGCACAAAAAAAGTAAAGCTTTTACCTGCTTAAAATCCAAAGATCCTTGGGGTCATATGTACACAGCTGCTAGTCACCCAACATTTGTTTTTCCTCTTTTAAATCAATGAAGTGTCAATGGTTTCTGAAGACCATGAATGGCATGACTGATATAATGATGGGTTCATAATGAAATATTTCAATTTAAAAATTATACATTTAACATTTAAGACCAAGGATAGGGAGTTATCATGCTACTAGCCCTTAAACGCCGAAGCGGTATTTTAAAAATCGTCTCCCGTATGCTGGTGGTATTTGCGAGTGAGCGCCGAAGCAGAAAAAATATTTTTTTCAAAAAATCACAGCACGCTTAGTTTTCAAGAAGAGTTCATTTTTGGCTCCTTTTTTTGTCATTGCCTGAAGTTTAGTATGCAACCATCAGAAATGAAAAAAATATCATTATCATATATAAATATTGGGATATATGACATCACGAAAAAAAAATTTCATATATAATTGTATACAAATTGCGCTGTGAGCAAAACGGTTAAATCTAACACATTAATTTTTTGTTTTATTGTACACTAAATTGCGATCAATTTGGTATATAACACATTGTAAAATTATCAAAGCAACACAGAGAAAATATAATCATAAAATGATGCATGAATTCGTAACGCGCAGACGTAAAAAAACTGTTTTAATAATTAACCATAAATCAAATATTGTGCTAGAGACTTCCCGTTTGTTGCAAAATGAAGGTAATTGATTGAATATTACTAGACTGGAAGTGTTGTAGCTTACAATTGTATTTTCGACCATTTCGGTCGAGTTAAAGTTGACCGAAGGACAAATTTTTTCTATTTATCGTTATTTATATGAAAATATTTCAAAACTGATAAAAGCTACAACCATGGGTTGTTTTTAATTGTATTCTACATAGAATTGTGCACATTTTCATATATAAAACTTTATGTAACGGCTAATTTAAAATGGTGCAAACATTACGACAATCGGACGAAAAAAATTTATGATTTTTTTCGGAAGATTTACCTCGCGGACGTAAGGAATTTTTTTTTTCATAAATTCACCATAAATCAAAATATTGTGCTTACAATTGCGTTTTTTGACCATTTTGGTCGAGTCAAAGTTGACCGAAGGTTGATATTTTGGCACTTATTGTTATTCATATGAAAATATTTCACAACTGATTAAAGCTACAACCATGAGTTATTTTTAGTTGTATTTTACATGAAATTGCACACATTTCCATATATAAAACTTTATGTAATGGCTTATTTAAAATGGTGCAACATTACGACAATCGGACGAAAAAATTTATGATTTTTTCGGAGGAGTTACCGCGCGGATGTAAGGAAAAGGTTTTTTCATAAATTCACCATAAATCGAAAGATTGTGCTAGACTTCCAATTAGTTGCAAATTGAAGGTAAATGATTGAATATTACTAGAATATAAGTTTCAGCTTACAATTTTGGCACTTATCGTTATTTATATGAAAATATTTCAAAACTCATAAAAGCTACAACCATGAGTTGTTTTTAGTTGTATTGTACATGAAATTGCGCACATTTTCAAGTAACGGCTAATATAAAATGGTGCAAAAATTATGTCAGTGACAAAATAATTTCTGAGACGTTTCGCTGATACTTTTTAGTGCAAGAAGAAAGAAATTCGCGCTTGCGCGCCTGGGTAACAATTGTAAACAAAACAACGCCTTGATCCGTGAGCGCCCAGCATCCCCCAAGGCGCGTGATTCAAGAGTTTTCGCCTAATAGGCCTATAACTATTTTTCCGCGAATTTTAAAAAAAACTTTTTTTATATCGATGTACCATACGTCCAATCGGTACTCAACAGACAATTTATATCGACGTTTAATACGTCCAATCGGCGTTAAAGGGCTAGTAATGGCATTTTTAATGTAAAAAAAAACTATATTAACCTTCATCATCATCCACGATTTTAGACTGCATATCACTTATCTGAGCAGTTCTTAACTGAAGATCAGCTTCCAGGTCCTCCTTTTTTTTTTCAAGATCAGCTGTTAATTCAGATGTCAACCCTCCAAGTGACAACTGGCGCTGCAATATACATACCATTACTTTCTTAAGGTTTGAATACGAATTACAATTTCTTTTATCTCATGAATAACATGCATTTTACACAAATGAACAGTTGAGGGACAAATGACAAAGCTTAATCTTATATGCTACACTAAACCTATCACTGATATCCACTCCATAATTTCCAGATAAACAATCATAAATGAAACCATTAAGCCTATCACAATGATACCAGTTCAGAAAATAAAAATTAAATTACTACATGTAGTTATCACTAATAATCTAGCCTCCTGTGGGGGCAAGCCAGCCTCAATGGGTGCCGGTCCCAAGCCCGGATAAATAGGGAGGGTTGGTGTCAGGAAGGGCATCCGACTGTAAAAACCCACGCCAAAACCAATGGAATGAGTCGTGATATTGATGAGAATAGGGCTAGGGCGTACTCCGTAAACGACGCACAGACACATCGCCCTAACTCTGTGACAAGGCAAGGGCTACTGCATCATGAGCGGGTGCAGCTAAAGAAGCGAGCTCTAAATGTGATCAGAATAGGCCAGCTCAATATTGGGTCTATGACAGGAAGAGGAAGAGAGTTGGCAGAGTTAATGAGGATAAAGAGAGTGGATATTTTGTGTGAGCAGGAAACTCGATGGAAGGGTAAATAAAGCTAAAGAACTGGGGGATGGCTACAAGTAATCTATAGTGGAGCAAATGAGCAGGGTAGGAATGGCGTTGGAGTAGTGTTGTCGGGGGAAATGAAGAATGCAGTGACGGAAGTGAGTAGAAAGAATGACCGCATTATGAGAGTGAAGATATGTTATGGAGGGGAAACAATGAACATCATTAGCGCTTATGCTCCACAAGTGGGCTGCACAGAGGAAGAAAAGAGCCGTTTTTGGAACGAAATGAGTGAGGTAACGCAAGAACTGGAAGAGCAGGAGAGGACTGTAGTGGGGGCAGACTTTAATGGACATGTCGGAAATGAAAAGGATGTAATTGAACGTGTGCATGGAGGACATGGGATTGGGGAGAGAAACCCAGAAGGAGAGAGTATAGTAGACTTTGCCGTGTCCTTTGATATGGCAATAGTGAACACATTCTTCAAAAAGAAGAGGGAGCACTTGATAACATACAGGAGTGGCGGTAGATGCACACAAATAGATTACCTCCTTTACAATAGATCAAGGCTGGTGGAAGTTAGGAATTATAAAGTTATCCCAGGTGACCACGTGGCCCCCCAACATAGGCTCCTTTGTATGGATTTAAAGATGAAAAGAGAAAAGAAAACGAAAAAGAATGGGGTAAAGAAAATCTGGTATAAATTGTTAGGGAGGGATAATGATAAGAAGAGAGAGTTCAGGAGAAGAGTGCTGGGAGAGGTGATCTGGGAATTGAAGATGTGGGAGAATGGTGGAGGCATAATGCATCAGTGATTAGAAGACATGGAAAGGAGATACTAGGGGAAACATCTGGAATAGTATGGGAGGAAAAGGAGAGCTGGTGGTGGGAAGAAGAGGTGGGGGAAGTTGTGGTGAAGGGTAAAAGGGAGGCAAAGAAGAGATTTGAAGAGTCACAGCTGCAGGAGGACAGAGAAAGATTAAGAGAAAGAAACAAAGAAGTAAAAAGGGTGGTAGCTCAAGCTAAGGCAAGGGCATATGAAGAGGTTTATAATGAACTGGAAACCAAGGAAGGGTTGAGTAAGATGCTCAAACTGTCAAAAGTAAGAAATAAAAGAACAAAAGGACATCACCATATTAAGCAAATGAAAGATAGGAATGGTACTGTCGTAAAAAAGGAAGAAGACATCCTGAAAAGATGGAAAGAGTATTTCGAACAACTGCTAAATGAAGAAAATGAAAGACTTGTAAGAGAGGATGGACAAGTAAACATGGGAATGGTAATGGGGATATCTAGGGATGAAGTGATACGAGCCTTAAAAAGAATGAGAAATGGGAAGGCAACAGGACCTGACTTAATCCCAGTCGAAGTTTGGAAAGCCTTAGGAGAGGAAGGGGTAGACATCTTGTATGATCTGATGGTAAAAATATTCGAACAGGAAAAGATACCAGAAGAATGGCGGGAAAGCATATTGATACCTATATTTAAAAGGTAAAGGTGATGTCCAGGAATGCAGTAATTATAGAGGTATAAAACTAATGTCTCACACGTTGAAGATTTTGGAAAGAATCATAGATAGCAGGCTGAGAGAGGAAGTTAGAATAGGGAAGGAACAGTTAGGATTTATTGAAGGGAAGCGGCACAACGGATGGAATATTTTGCATAAGGCAGCTAATGGAGAAATTCAGAGAAAAACAACGAGACCTGCATCTGGTATTCATAGACCTTGAAAAGGCCTATGACAGAGTGCCAAGGCAAGAAATATGGAGATGTTTGAGGGAGAAGATGGTGCCGGAAAAGTATGTCAGAATATTCAGGAGATGTACAGGAATGTGTATACTAGAGTGAGGAGTAGTGTTAGTGAGACGGATGGATTTGTTGAGATAGGAGTTGGGATGTTACACCAGGGGTCAGCACTAGCCCATTCATCTTCAACATCGTGATGGATGTAATGACCAGGGATGTTTAGAGAAGCAGTGCCATGGTGCATATTATACGCGGATGACATTGTGTTGTGTTCAGAGGGGAAGGAGGAGTTGGAGGGGAGGTTGGAGAGGTGGGAGAGCAGCACTTGAGGAGAGAGGAATGAGAATAAGCAGATCAAAAACCAAATATATGTGTTCTAGATTACTGAGGACGGTGGAAGTAGCATAAGATTGGTGGGGAAGAAATAAAGAAAGCACAGAAGTTCAAGTACTTAGGGTCCGTATTGGAGGATAGTGGAAGCATGGACCAAGAGGTGAGACACCGAATTCAGGCAGGATGGAATAACTGGAGGTCTGCATCAGGGGTCCTCTGTGACAAGAAGGTCCCTCTGAAATTGAAAGAAAGTTCCATAGGACGGTGGTCAGACCAGCAATGTTATATGGAACAGAAACGGCAAGTATGAGGAAAACAGAGGAGAAGAAGATGGATGTAGCAGAAATGAGAATGTTGAGATGGATGTCGGGAGTAACAAGGGAAGATAGGATTAGAAATGAGTATATAAGAGGATCAACAAAGGTAGCTGAAATATCGAAGAAAATACAGGAAGGAAGGCTTCGATGGTATGGACACCTGTTACGAAGGGAGGAACGTCATGTTGGAAGACATACGATGGAAATGGAAGTGCGGGGTAGAAGGAAGAAGGGAAGACCAAGAAAGAGATGGCGTGATTGTGTAAGGGAAGATATGGAATTGAAAGGTTTAAGCTAGGAAGAAGAAGTTATCACTAATCTTGTTCCATTACTGACTCAGCAATATTTTCAGCTAGATTTATCTAAAACTTCCTCGGTCACTGCAGAACCTGCCACAACAGCTAGTTGGTGCTACATACTGCATAAACACAGTTTGCATCATTTTTGCAAAACCACTTTTGGTGTGATTGTAAACACTGTAACCATTCCATTTGTTTTTCTTCCTTTCTAATGATCTGCTCACTTTTCATCCCAGCCATGGCTCCAATTTATGAAGGAAAAGCTTCTAGTGCAAAGATCAAACACCAAATGTGTTCTACTAAAAGTAAGGTTTAACTTCTCAGAAAACTTAACATAGGTGATTCTGAAGGAAGCCTGTGTGAATTCTACTACATTGGGTCTTTAACAGTTTATGACATAAGCAACAGAAAGAAAAAATTAGTAGTTTCTTTGTTAACATTGATTCAAAGAATCAGATGTATACAAGGAATAACTATAAAGGAGACACACATTCCAGACTAAATACAGTTCTAGTGAAGTGGTTTAGGCTTACATGTAAGTCAATATGCTGAGACAGTGTGTGTGTGTACATAATTTTGATGGCCTGATAGCAGTCAACAGCAAAATCAGCTGACTGACAGCAATGGATGTAAAGAATAACCAACTGTTGGCTGTTAAATGTACTTGAGAGAGAGAGAGAGAGAGAGAGAGAGAGAGAGAGAGAGAGAGAGAGAGAGAGAGAGAGAGAGAGAGACCTATTCATGAAACTTAATGATAAAAGGGAAGATCAGGAACCAATGGGAGAGTGGGAGGATGGTGGTGAGTCTACTGAGTTGGCAGCGCGTGAGTTTTAAAATTGTTCTCGGCGGCCCGGGAAAATATCGGACTTTACAATACACCCTTTCGCAACCTGAATTATTTTCATACACAGAAGCAAAAAAATCTCCATCTTTGCCTTTGTAACCTGGATTTTTCATATGTAGGGACTATTGTATGTTGGGTATGACTGTGTGTGTGTGTGTGTGCGTGTCTATATATATATATATATATATATATATATATCTATATATAGATATATATATATAGTATATATATATATAATATTAATATAATATATTATATATAGATTATTATATATATATATATATATATAATAGATACACATACACACACACACACACACACACACACACACACACACACACACACACATATATATTATATATATATATATATATATATACATATATATACAGACGGCCCTCGGTTAGCCGCAGGGGTTCCGTTCCTGGCCGCCAACGCTAAGTGATTTTAAAGCCTACGGCCGCTGCACAACTTCTTTCGAAACTCTAGACCAGTCAAAGGCGCCGTAATCCCACAATGGCGCAATAAGTAAAATTATATTTATGCATTATAGTACTATAGAATTTATTGTACAGTAGTACTGTAAAGTACATTATGGCATAAATACTGTAAAGTGAAAAAAGCCTAGCTTTAATCCTTTGGGTGTCTAGAGTATTTAAAGATATAATAAGGTTTATACAGTGTACAGGTAGCTGTAGTATTTAAAGTTACGATAATTCGTCTTACGATAGTCCAATTTTATGAGAGACCAAATTACAATAGCCTAACTTTATCCCATCTTCTAATTACATAAGTTCAATAACAGCAAAAGAGAATTATGAAAGTATGGTTTTAACGTTATACTCGTTGCGTGAACGTGTGACAGCCATGAACAACTGAACGAGAAACTACTATTTTTTTTTTTTTTACCTAAGTACAACCAAATTGGATAACATCCGTTTTGCTTATTTCAATCATCGTACTACAGTACACTATTAACGTAGTTGTTATAAATGGCGTTATGTAGAATAGAACTAAGATATCTTAATGTAATAACTTTATTTGCTATAGATCAAAGATCAATCAGGAAATATACTGTTAAATTTAAACCTAGTTATAACTGAAGCTGAGAAAACTGTTCAACCTGCTAATGACTATTATCATACATCGGCAACAAGGATAAATCCAGTAAACGTATGCCATCAAACACAACCGTAGATAAAATTGAGATAAAATCATTTTAATCAAAACTACTGTGCTTGAAAGAACACATTTTACTGTTGGTTTCACGCTGATATAAAATATATAACAAAGTTCATCTTAAGATGATATAAAGAAGAATTGCTAACGGAATCACAATTTTTTTACGCATTAAACATGCCGCCAATGTAATCTGTTACTGAAAAAAAAAGTAGTTAACATTCACAACGAGACATATTCAATTCATATTTCCACCTAAAAACACGTTGTACGTATAAGGAAAAATAACCTTGTCTCATATAAGGCAAGTATCTTGATATTCGTTTATGCTAACTAGAAGGAAGAGAATTCGCTCAGAATTGCGTTAAATATGGCGAAACAAACTCGTATTCGCCATCAGCTGATTTCAAACCACAACATTGGCCGCTCCGCGGATTACTGGCTTAGATTTGCCGTAGTATTTTGTAATACAGTAATATGAGAATACATGCAGTATTATTGGATACAGTGAAGTAATGTATGACTTTTCAAATGATTTATGGAAAAGAAGCATAATTAATAAAATAACACCATGCATTTTTCGGAAAAGTGACAGACAAGAACAAACGAAAAAAGGCTGCCTTAATTTGTATCATATTTATGTACGAAAATAAAAATACCCTATACGTAATATATTCTCATACACATTTTAAACATAAAAGTATAAACATTAAAAAAATTGACACATCGATCACTAAATTTGTACTGTTTTTAACTCGATATTTTCGTAAAGAGTGGTAAATGGCGGCTTACAAGAACGAACATGAAAAAACATCGTATTTGACAACGTGAAGGGCAGTTTCAAAAGCTGCCTTTTTATCATATTTCTGCACAGAAATAAAAAATACCCTATACGTAATACATTTTCATACACATATTAAACATAAAAGCATTAACATTTATAAAATCGACACATCAATCGCTAATTTCCACCTACTTTTAACTCGATATTTCGGAAGAGCGGCAGGCGGCGCTCACAAGAAAGAACATGAAAAAACATCGTATTTGATAAATATGAAGGGCAGTTTCGAAAGCGTATCATATTTCTGTGCAGAAATAAAAATACCCTATATGTAATACATTTTCATACACATTTTAAACATAAAAGCATGAACATTTATAAATCGACACATCCATAGCTAAATTTGCACTTATGTAACTCTATATTCTTGGCATAGTACAGCATCAGAGACATATATTTTATCCTAATTCCTATGTAATAACTCTCCATAAAATTTGTTAATATAATTTGCATAACCTTTATGGTCTGAACGGCATTTCTACAAATGTATAAACTTAATGAATATTTTTGACGACAGCTGTAAAACCGATTCGCCGCTGAGCGATTGCGCCATTAACTGCGGGTCGCCTCTGTTTATATATATACAGTGGTCATCCCGTATTCGCGGGGGATGCGTACCAGACCCGACCCCCCCCCCCCGCGAATAGTTAGAATCCGCGAATGTTTGGAACCCCCCTCTAAAAATGCTCATAAACTGTCCTGGACATGCAAACACCAAAGTATCCCTTCAAGACCATCCTTCATCAAATATACATAAAATATCCTATTATGGTTCATATTAATCTTTGAAATATTATTAATACTATTTTAAAGTAAATCTTACATTTTATGTTTATACATAAATACATACTATGTACGTACTGAATGACTTAGTTACGTATGTGAAAATAATTCAGTCCCCCCATAAGTATTCGGTCATGCACGTTTTCTTTCATACTGTTACTATTTGAGACATCCATTTTCTTTTTGTGAAATCACAAATACCAAATGTCTACTTAATTAAAGTATACCATTGAATTGGTATTATTAATATCATTTTAAAGTAATCTTAAACATTTTACCATTAGAAATATATAAACAGCCAATAGCAGAGAGAGAGAGAGAGAGAGGGTTGTCCTTATTTAAAAGTGAAATGGAGAGATTATTGTAGTTCTTTAAAATACTATCACATGTGAATTTTGAGATTAGTTTTATTATTATTATTATTATTATTATTATGCAAAAATATTAATAAACATACACATGTACCATAGAAATTATCTCATATATATCAGCAAAAGAGAAAGAGATGGCAACACTGGATTTGACAGTTGGAACCCAGCCAACAAGCTGGCTACGCAACAAGACACGGGGTTACATAATTCTTTTTATTTATAAACTAAAATCTTGCTAATTCACTTTAGTATTTTCTTTAATGAATTTATATTATTGCTGTTTACATTAATATTGATATTTGAAAATTAGTATATCATCATCCAAAAAAAATACATCGCTTTAAGAGAGAGAGAGAGAGAGAGAGAGAGAGAGAGAGAGATTATCGTAGTATTTGTAAAATACTTTCACATATTGATTTTTGTAATTACAGTTATTATTATTATTATTTGGAAAATATTAAATAAAACATATTACGCATATATGCCATAAAAATCTCTCATCTCAGTGAGAGAGAGAGAGAGAGAGAGAGAGAGAGAGAGAGAGAGAGAGAGAGAGAGAGAGAGAGAGAGAGAGAGAGAGAGAGAGGAAATTTGATGCCCACTTGATGACAGCAACAAATCAGCTCCTTCCCCCTCCGGTCACTTAACTTGATACGTATATCTGAGTTTTTTTTAGAAAGAATCTAACTGGGATTTCCTTCATTCTTCCATAATTTTTTAAATTTATAAGCAAAAATCTTATTAATTCACTATGGTATTTTCTTTAATGAATTGATATTATTGCTGTATAAATTAATATTAATATTTGAAAATAGTAAATCATTTATTTATCATACAAAAAAACATACATCTTTGTAGTAGAGAGAAAGAGAGAGAGAATTATTATTTTTATTACTGTGATATTAAAACTTATTAAACTTACTTAATACAGTATTTAAAAAAATTAATATTTGAAAATTAGTAAATCATTTTTGTATCATAAAAATGTATTTAGTCATGAAAATAAACATCAAAATACACTAATGGGTGATTATTTTTGTCGGAAAATTCCGCGAATGGGCGAGTCCATCCGCGAATAATTTCTAGATAGGTTCCAAAGAAAAACCTGCAAATGTGTGAGTCCGCGAATCCGGAGAACGCGAATACGGGGGGAACACTGTATATGTGTGTGTGTGTGTGTGTGTATAAAAGGGGTGGCCAACCTATGGCACATTGCACGATTACAAGTGGCGCACTATACCCCAGAGATAATAACAGAAAAAAATATGCCTGCTAATAAAAAAAAATAATAATAATAATACAATAATAATACTGATTTCTAGAAAAAAAATACAAAAAAAGAATTCAAGTGACTTATAGCTAGAAGTGAGTTTTACTGAGATTTGTTCTAATTTAAAACATAGAAATAATTTTTATTTGATTTTATTGTTCTGTGTGCATCTATTAGTCATCTTCTTTAACAATAATGCGTCATTATATACCTGTGGGTGTGTGGGCCCCGTGCGTAGCGTATGTATGTATGTTATGTATGTACGTATGTATGTAGTATGTGTATATAATATATATATAATATAATATATATATATATATATATATATATATATACACGTATATTATAAATTGTATTCACATATTTCTATTAGTACTTTCAGATATAACTAATGAATATTATCAATACAAATTCAAAGTGTCAATAAAGTAAGTACAGTTTACCTTGTATCTATGTTAAATCCTTTCCTTTACAACTGCTACATCTGGCCACACTATCATATAATATATATCAAATGATTATATGTATAACTGCCAAAATATGTCCATTACCATACTTAAAGGATTGAAAGGGGTAAGTTTGCGTGCACTTCTGAATTAGAAGTGAAGAAAATTGGTGCATGAGAAACAAAAGGTTGGCCACCCCTGGTGTATGTATATGTGTGTGTGTGTAAGTATATTATATATATATATATATAATATATATATATATATATATATATATAGTATATATATATATATATATATAATGAGATCAAGAAAAAGTGTGACATGACATACTATGGTACAGCAAAGGAAGTGTCGGACAGTGAGAAAAAAAAAAAAAAAAAATTGTAAAAAAAAAGGGATCTGCACTCGGTGTACTGGATCAAGGACTGCAAAAGAAGAACATACCCCTTAACTCCAACATCATATGCAAGAAAGCACAACAGCTCTGCCAGCAGCTATCAACTGCTACAGAAGGTGACAACATAGAAGAAGAGGATCTAGAGGCACAAGTAGGCAATAAAGAAGAGGAATTGGAATTCTTGGGCTTTGATGAACCAGCTGCTGAAGAGAAAAAAGATGGAGAAGAGCCACAACTAAGACCATTATCAGCTCCCCAAGGTTTTCAGGTGAGCAAAGGATGTTTGTTTGTTTGTATGGTGTTTTTACATTGCATGGAACTAGTGATTATTCAGCAATGGAACCAATGGCTTTATGTGACTTCCAAACCATGTCGAGAGTGAACTACTATCACCAGGAAATACACATCCCTTACCCCTCAATGGAATGCCTGAGAATTGAACTCGTGGGCACCAAGGTGGCAGGCCAAGACCATACTGATCACGCCACTGAGGCGCTGAGCAAAGGATGGTTCCACCAGTTCCAGAAAAAGGTTCCCCCTAAAGTCTGTTTCCCTACATGGGGAAGCAGAGTCTGTGAAGTATCCAGAGACCCTAAAGGAAATCCTGCAGGAGACAAGATACCGTCCGGACGTACCTTATTAAGGACGAAGCTAAAGCCTCCGGATTCAAGGAACAACAGGACAGGGGACCCTCCTGATGTACTGGAATGTGGGTGGCTTTATGCTCCAACCAGGCCTCATTTACAAGGCTGCAAATCCTAGGGCACTCAAAAATAAGAACAAGGCATTGCTGCCTGTGTTCTGGATGCACAATCCCAAGGCCTGGATCACCAAAGTCCTTATGGAATACGTATTGGTTACATCAAAGCTTCACTCAAGTTAGGCAATACCTGGGTAATTTGGACATAAAGATCAAGGTCTTGCTAATAATGGATATTGCTGGTGGCTACCCTCTAGATCTTTATTACAAGGGAGTCCAGCTCGAGTTCCTCCCTCCCAACACCACCTCTCTCAACCAGCCTATGGACTAGGGTGTGATCCGTGCCTTCAAGACACTCTACACCGAGAACTCCCTCTAGTACGTTGTTGATGCAATGGACCATGACTGAAATTTATGCTGAAAATCCTACTGGCGTAGATTCGTGATTGTTTATGGTCTGTTTGTCATTGACCTGTCGCTAAAGGACATGAAGAAGAAGACCCAAAAAAGCATGCTGCAGTAAGTTGTGGCTGGACTGCGTCCATAATTATACAGGCTTCTCTCCTCAGGGAATCCAGCATTCAGCCATTAATAATGCGGCCCAGTTGGTGGGAATTCTTGGTGGTGAAGGCTTTGACGATATCACCGAGGACAAAGTCGGCATCCTCACTGATGCCCACTCTGACCCCCTGCCTCACCACAATTTGGAAGACCTGACAAAGTCTGGCAGCGAAGAAGACTCCAGATTCAGGAGAGGAGCAGGAGGAGGAGGAGGAGGGCAGCCTGACTTTGGAACACCTGTCCCAAGTTAAAAGAATGATCAACAAGCTCCAGGAGTTTGTTGCAACATGGGATCCTTAAATGGAACGCTCCTTAAAAGTTTTCCAACATTCTTGACATGGCATTGAAGCCCTATAATCAAGCCCTCACCACCATGAAGAAGCAACGACAGCAGCTGCTAATCACTATGTTCAGCATACGTACAAAGAAGGGCCCTCCAAAGCCTTCTGAATTGCCTAAAGTAGTCCCCTTGAATCGCCTAAAGTGCCTTCTGAAGGTGAAGAGGCACCATCAGAGATGTGACTACTCTGCTTTGTGCAGTTATATCATCATTGTCATTCATCAGACTATAAGGCTAATTCATCATCACATTTAATCAACATTCATCACTGGTGAGTACCCTATTTACGTATGCTGTGCTAGTGTAAACAAATTTTTTTAAAAGTTCATATAAATTGCGTTCTTTCTCTTTTTCTTGTGATTTTACATACAATGGTTCCCCTTGTAAAAAGAAAACTGGACGACTTAAATAGTAACTGTGAAAAAAAAAGTGCATGACTGAATACTTATGGAGGGACTGGAATATTTTCACATACTTAACTACACCATAAAATATATATAAGATTTACTTTGAAATAGTATCAATAATATCTCAAAGATTAATATGCTCTGTAATAAGACAATATTTCAACGTATATTTGACGTAGGATAGTATCATTATGGATATTATGGAGTTTCCACATTCAAGATGGGAGTTATAAGCAATTTTAAAAGGGGATTTCAAGTATTTGTGGTTGGTACGCATCCCCCGCGAATAAGGAGGGAGCAGTGTGTGTGTGTGTGTGTGTGTACTGGCAGTCCCCGGTTATCGGTGATCTGGTTTTATGGGGGCTTGTCTAGCACTTTAAGGGGCAGGGTTCCAGTTATTGGTGCCATAAGGGTTCTTATAGCGCGTCGTAAGGGTGCTTATGGCAGCGATAACCAGTTATCAGCGCCATTATGACACCATTAATTGCAGAGTTTCAGTTAATGGCAATTTCGCTTATCAGTACACCCCTGGGAACGGAACCCCCACAGATAACTGGGGACTGCCTGTATATTTATAATTTTTTTTTCATAAAATCCATAATGTGACATAATATTCCCCACAAGACTATAAAACTTGCAAACTAGCAAAGAGTTGGGGATGTTCTTGCACTAAAGTTTAGCCCTGAGACCTAATGAATAACAAGATTATAGTCACTAGGCAGTGAAGGATCACGTTTTACTTGGGTGAATGGCCATGTCTAATTCCTCGGATTCTTCTGACTTATGATATCATAACTCACTGGAGGATATTCACTGCACAAGAGCTTTATGTGGCTGATGGGTTTAGTAGGAACAACTCTAAATCTGCACATTTTAAAAATTATTCCCAGCCTTGGTAAAACATTTACAGTATCATCTTGAATTTCCTTAAGCAGTGAACATAGAAATTTCATTATTTTTCAAGGTTTTCCTAGTTTTAACAACGCAGTAATAGCAGTTCCAACTATCAACAGATATTTTGTTGATAAACATGGCTATTATATTTCTCTTTTTAATGAATTAGAAGTAAACTACCAAACATTCATTGTCTGTGCTAGTCTTTACAATTAAAACCATTTAACATATATTATAGTAAAAGACAACCATTTTACACTTTAATTCTTAAAAAGTCATTTTTTTCTAGAAATTAGAGATCTTTCAGCTTGCTTTTATATTTTAACTTTATAACATTTGACGATATCAGTTTAACCCTTTATGAGCAAAAGGAGTACACTACAAATCTAAAAGATCAGCAAGAAAAATTTCTATTCCAATCTTAAAGGGGGCCAAGGGGGCCGGCCGGAAACCCCTATATATGGTGGTATAGGGGAAAAAAATGGCACAAAAAATGAAAAAAAAAATCAATGTCAGAAAAAATTCATGGAGCTTCATATGGCAATTGAGAATACGTATACGAAATATTTCTTCAAACTTCCTCTTACTTTCGTAGTTACAGGGTAATTAGTAAACATAACTCAATAAGCCTAAAACATTCATCCGTACAAGAAAATGCAATATTTCTTCTGTTATCGTAAATTTTAATAATTATTGGCAAAGAAATTGTGAGAAATGACATCTGTAGAGATTCCGTGGCTACGCAGAAGCGATTCTACTGCGAGTATCTGGTTCAATAAATGAATCAGTTGGACCATAGACTTCAAGTAGATTACACGTTCGAGTTTCACCTCGTGAAATTCGCTTGCATTTACGTATGTTTATGTACGTTTCGGCAAGAAGTTCATCATGCCAATGAAGAAAAGACAAGGAAAACATCTCGCTAACATACTGACGAAGAAAAATCGCTCAAGTATTATTACAGAATATCGTAATATACGCGTAGTTAGTGAAGAGAGAGGGGAGGGTCGCCTAGTAACGCCCCCTTCTTGCCTGACAGCACATGTCACACTGTGCCCAAGGCTACGATCTTTGAGCAAAGAGATCTTCATTTATGATAAATAACAAAGTTTTGGTTTTTTAATACCAAAATGGAATATGAAATTCATAATAATCATGATTTATTAAATTGTCTTTGTAAATGTCTTTGTAAAAAGAGAGTACACCTTCGAGTTTCACCTCTGACATTCTCTTGCATTTACGTTTGTTTATCTTTGTTTCGGCAAGAATGTCATCATGCCAAAGAGGAAAATACAAGGAAAACATCTCGCTAACATACAGAAGAAAATTCGCTGTAATAAGCCGGAGTTAGCGAAAGGGGAGAGAAGGGGGTTACGTAAGAAAGGAGTGCCCCATCTTGCTCAAGCAGTGCCCAGGCTACGATATATGAGCAAAGGGATCATCATTTATGATTAAATTATGATAATAAAATAGTTTTGGTTTATTAATACACAAAAAAGAAATATACATTTATAGTAATCATTATTTATTAACTTTGTCTTTAGAGAAATACGAAGGAAAACTTTGAACGCCCATATCTCAAAACTATACTTATTGACCTTCAAAATCTATCTCCTCACTTAGTTTTAAAGCTATAACATTGGAATTTGGTATATAACTCAGAAAGACATTATAGAACAATCAAATAGAGCCCTTTTTGGCAATTTTTGTTTCGTCTTTTTTTTATAATTTTTTTTCTTGTGATTTATAGGGTTTATTTTTTATTTTTTCCATATTGAAAAATTCATATCTAGCAAAAAAATGACTTTTTAGAAAAAAAAACTCTCCATTTGATTGGAGGTCTACACCAGGTCTATTATATGGTAGTAATCCCAGGTCTTAAATATTAAATATCAAGGAAGGAGATAGAATTTTGAAAAATGGTTATTTTCGGGATAAATTGCCCTGGCGTCACAAAACAAATGGTCAGAGGCGAAAATCATATGCAGTTTGGAGATGTCCCAAGTCACCTTATTAAGTGGTATGAATGTCAAAGTCCTGTCGGTTAAAAAACGGCATTAGCCGGGCCGGCCCCCCTTAACTATTACCAATTTACTCAGAACTGGTCATACCTTAATTTTATTTATCTTGCTCAGAGATGGTTTTCCTATCTTCAACTAGAGTTTTGAGAGACTGCTTGGCCTGCTTCTTCACTGTCACAATCTCCAACTCTCCTTCTAACCAGCTCCTAAAATACATTAAATTATGTATCAGTACCTGCAAAGAAACTTAATGAAGCAAGGTCTCCTGATCTCTCCAAGATAAAAGCATTATTTACTATTCCCAAGGCAGATAGATATTACTAGATGACTAGATTAAAAAGACTGGAGATCAAACCAAATTTAAATGTAAAAAGGATATAGAGGGCAATAATAATACCCTCAAATCAACTTATAAAAACATACAGCATTCATTATCATTACAAATATAATGTTGGCCATGGGTAAAATAGGCTTTCAGGTAAAGATGTTTTACAAGGTGATTTTTCTTTAAGCTATTCTGGGAAAAACAGTAAAAAATCAGAGCAATGCCTAAAAACTTTAAATAAAATACTTAAAATTTGTAAAAATCATACCTGTTAAATTTGATAGAATTTATAGAAAAAATATATAATTTTTTGTCAGTAAATGTTGCTAATAACATCACTAACATTGCCAATTTATATATATATATATATATATATATATATCTATATATATATATATATATATATATATATAATACACACACACACACACACACAGGCAGTCCCCGGGTTACGACAGGGGTGCCGTTCTTGAGATGCGTTGTAACCCGAAATTAATCGTAAGCCGGAACATAGTCAAAAAAAAATCCTAAGAAAACCTTACTTTAATGCTTTAAAAACTATGTAAACTGCATTCTTGTTGCATTTTTTCATCAAAAAAATCTTCAAATATTGATTATTTTGCATTTTTGGTGTCATATTTCTTCTGCCAGATGAGCGTGTAGGCATTGTAACCCTGGAAATAATTTCTGATGAATATAATGAAAAAGCACCTAAACCTCGGAACGTCGTAACCCTGGGGACTGCCTGCCTATATATATATATATATATATAATATATATATATATATATATATATATATATATATATATCACACACACACACACACACACACAGTGTTCCCCCATTTTGTGGGAGATGTGTAGCAGCCACCTCCGTGAATACTTAGAACCACCACTAAAAATGCTTATAACGGGCTATCTTAAAGTTCAGATACCCTATGTATACCTTAAATAACATCCTACTTCAAATATACCTTAAATTACTAACCTATTACTGTATTAACTAAATCTTTGATTGTTATATTATTAATATAATTTCAAAGTTCATCTTAAATATTTTACCATTAAAAATATATATACCTACAACCAATAACACAGAGAGAGAGAGAGAGAGAGAGAGAGAGAGAGAGCGATGTCCGAGAGAGAGGAGCGAGAGAGACGAGAGAGAGATTGAGTGGCAACATCATATATATGACCATCAGAGTGAAATTATGGTTATTTCTGAGACAGAGAGAAAGAATTACTCCTAGACTCCGACTCTTTACCCTCCACCATATGTATATTAAACTGTCATTTACTCCCCCGCCCTCCTTCCTCAAAGTGGATAAAAAGACTGGGAGTAGCTATTTTTTTTTATTAATTTTAATATTTGAAAATCAGTTATAAGGTAAATTTATTTAAAATACAAAACAAATAAACATACATATAAGAGAGAGAGAGAGAGACGAGGAGAGAGAGAGAGAGAGAGTTGAGTTGAGAAATGTTATTGTTATTGTTTAATCTCATTAAACTTGATATTATTTAAAATTTTTTTTTTCTAGTACTGTATATCATATTTTACCATAAAATGTAGTAATGCCCTTAAAGATATTGTCATGGTAATCGCTTTATAGCAAAGTTAAGGGAAAGGAAAACGCATCTTCTTCGAGAAGTTCTGCACCAGAGAGGCTTTCAACGCGTGTTGTTGGA